>NC_077233.1:147955082-148180082 GCF_027887165.1 Monodelphis domestica
TTCTATTAATGAGTTAATAACTGGTGTAATACCCTCAATTGCCTCCTTTGAGAGGGGATACTGAGGGATAGAAGGAGGTGGGCTAGATTTAGTTTTTATCTGCACAGGAACAGCAGATTTAAGTAAGCCTACATCAGAAGAAGATGTGGCCCAAAGAGACTCTGGTATATCTTTAGGTATTTCAAAAATGGAAGGTTCTTTTGCCTCCTGGTTTTCCGAGAGAAGTACAGGGAGTAAATTTAAAGATTCCTCTGGTACTTCTAATGATAATGAGCCATCTGGGGAGCAGGTTATTGTGGCTCTGAGTTTGCATAGAAGGTCCCTCCCCAGCAAATTTAAAGGGGAGTCAGGCATCAAAAGGAAGGAGTGTTGTACCTCTAGGGGTCCTACAGACACCATTCTAGGAGGAAGTCTTTTAACTCTTTGGGTTATTCCTGATACTCCCATTACATTCTCTGAGCCAATAGAATAACATTGTAAATCAGGTGTTCTCTTTAATACAGACCAGGAAGCTCCGGTGTCTAATAGACAATCATAATAGGTGTTACCCACTTTTAAGGTAACATGGGGTTCATTAGTATGGGGAGGGCAGTGGATAGGGACAACGGGTAGTAGGACATCAGGGTCTGGGAAATCAAAGGTTGTATCCTCTGATTCCTGTGCCCCAGCCCCCCCCGGGCACCATCATTGTGTTTGGGATATTCCTTGGGCACCCCCCTGAAGGGCACCTCTCTGAGGGTCATTAGTACCTCGAGTAATTTTTGGACGAGCGCCATTTCTCATATATTGTTGAGTATTATCATTAAAATTTTCTTCAATTTGAGCATTGTCATTAAATTCCCAATTCCTATTTCTATAATTCTGGTTTCTAAAGTTCTTATTTCTATATTCATTATAGTTATTTCCATAGTCATTATTATAATTTCTAGAATTCTGGTTTCTATAACCATTATCATAATTTCTATAGTTATTATTTCTAAAACCATTATTAAACTGTGTATTCCTTCCAAACATCTTAAGAAAGGTTCTACATTCCATCATTTTGTGGCCCTTCTTCTCACAGAAGTGGCAAGTAATGGATTGATAATTGGATTTCTGGAGAGGGGCAATTGTCGTTGGTTCATTATCATGCCCACTTTCTAATTTAGTTATCCTATCTATTACACATCTCATTTTTTTCTTCATTTCCTCCATGTCATCATTATTCTCTTTCTCCTTTTCTTCGTTTCCCTTAAAAACATATATAGCTGTTTTTCGCAATTCTTCAAGGTCCATATCTGACCATCTTGGGCATTGTGTTTTAAAATAATTTTTAATTACTTTGCAAGAATTGTTTACAAATATTCTTCTAACTTGTCTTAAACTATTCTCTTTATTTAAGTCCCAATCTAAGTATCTGTCCCCAAACTCGATAATTCTGTCCATAAATCTGGAGGGTGTTTCGTTTTCCTTTTGCTTAATTTTTTCCAGTTCCATCCACTTATCTGTACTGTCCGCACATTCCTTCATGGCCGTGAGGATGGCCTCTCTACAACGGTATAGTTGTAGATAGTCCTCAGGATTATTATAGTCCCATTCGGGATCCTGAGATGGCCAATGTGCTGCATTACGCCCCCGGGTTTTGTTGACATGAGCAATTATTTTATTTTTTTCACGTTCACTTAAAAAGGCCTGTAGTAAGCTCTCAACGTCCTTGTAAGACGGATTATATTGAAAAAATATGTCTCCCATCTTTTTTGTTACTAGAAAAGGATCTTGTTCATATGTGGGGATATTTCGTGTAAATTCATTTATTTCTTGGGGAGTAAACGGTATCCTATGTCTTAAAGTCACCACATCCCCATTTCGTCCTATTTCAGGTACTTCTCTTAGAGGAAACAGGCCTCTAGTTGAATTTTGCACCTGTGGGTCAGTTTGACAAGGACAGGTTTCTCTAGGAGGACAAGATCTCCCTTGCATTGGAATTTGGTTTTCTGTAGGAGAAGGAACATGAGAAGCTGGGATTGCAGGGGAAGGGTTTTGGGGATTAAATTCAGACAAAATTTGCACTGCACAAGAGAAGCAGTCTGTTAACTGGGCTATAGGGAAGGTGTTTTCCATCTCTATTTCAGGGAAGGAAATTTCCTCATTCAAAGGTTCAGAAACAGGTCTGTTTCTGGTAGAGTGGGTGTTTGCCCATTGATCCTGTAAGAAACATTTTAGATCTTCTAATTGGGCTTGCATTTTTTCCTCAATTTTTCCTATTTTATCTTCCATATCTCCCATTTTATCCTCAATATTTCCTATTTTATTCTCAATATTTCCTATTTTATCCTCAAGTTTTTCTATTTTATTCTCAATATTTCCTATTTTATCCTCAATTTTTTCTATTGTATCCTCAATTTTTTCTATTGTATCCTCAATATTTTCTATTTTTTCATCTCTAAATATAGTATTGAGGAGTACAAAAATGACAGTACCTATTAATATAAAAATTTGGAGGTATCCTTCATTCCTCAATGCCCCTACTTCTTCAGCTGCCATATAATTGTCAAAGAATGTAGTACTCATTTTTATATGTATATTTTGTAATTTCACAAAACACGTGGGGAGCAGGGCAAAGCAACAAACTTTTCACAGGGTTTTTTTTTTCCTAATCCAGGAAGTTGTTCCTTAAGGGAAAGGATATTTAGAAACAGTTCTTCCAGCCAGGACTTTAGAGTCCTGTTGCTGAGATTTAAAAACAGCTGTTTTCTGTCTATCAGAGTCACACAGCTGGGAAGTATCTGAGGTCCGATTTGAACCCAGGACCTTCTGCCTCTAGGGCTGGCTCTCAATCCGCTGAGCTACCCAGCTGTCCCTTAAAATTAAAGGGAAGAAAAAGAAAAAACTGCTGATTCCAATTTAACTTAAGGAGAAAAGAGAAAAAGTTTTTTATACTCACGTGTTCTAGCAGCTGTGTCTTTAAGCCAAGTTTTTTTGTTAAAAAAAAAAGAACTAAGTGGTGAAACAGTATAGTAAAAAGGCAAGGAAAAAGTTTTATTGAGAGGATTCTTTAGACTCCCGTGTGGTCAGCCACAATGTTACAAGGGAATCACTTTAAAAGACTGATATATATTAATTTAAGGTCGCCAAGGAATCAGCTATGTAATTCCTAAATGAAAAACTCAAGTCAGCCGTCAGCCTTTTTTGGAGTTTAATTACAATAGGAGCAAGAAAGGAATTAGAGATATATATAGAGAGAGAAAGGGGAGAGAAGGGAATAGGGCTTAAATACCCCTTCTGTTTAGGCTGGGCCAAAGGGCCCAAGCCCTTAGATAGCTGGGGCAAAGAAAAGAGATCAGTCCCTATTCACTCACGTGTCCAAAATGGAGAAACAGTCTCAGAGGCCCCCACCTTCAGCTTCCTTCAGAGCAAGCTTCCTCAGAGCCCAGGAACCACACCGACCAAAAACTCAATCCCTCCCCCCGAGTCTCCAGACCCTCCTATCTTTAAGGACACCATCCAAGTTGCCTCCCCTCAGTCCTCACATCTACCAATCACTCTTCATCAATTTCACTGTCAATGGAGGCTCTCGCTTAACCCAGGACCGCCCAGAGGTTTCTGGCTTTTGCACATGTCTGTTGAAGGTCATATTTTCAAATGATTAAATCTATACTCCTTTGCTACAGCCCTTTCTAAATCCTGTTAACTTGAGTATGGTAGAGATTGGAATAATTAAATTTTGATCTAGGCTGCAGCCCTTACTCAATCCTATTAGGACTGAATAGGGTGGAGATTTATTCCAAGTATCTCCATTGTATCAATTCTAAAATCAATCAAGACTCAAAGAAATTCCTGTCTATGCTCAAGCATAGGTCAAAGTCCTTTCCATTGTTCAGCAAAAGGTTTTCTGTCCTAAAGTAATCTTAAGAAGGGAAGAGAAGGAACCTCCCATGCCAATGGAGTTCCCATTCCAATAGACTATCAGTAAGAAATTTTCCAAGTATGAAATATCCCAATGGTGAAATTTTCAACAATTATAAGTCTAAGGAAATTTGAGGTTTACAAATGAAATGAGCAGAACCAGGACAACACTGTACCTAGAGACTGAAACAGTGTGATACGATCATATGTAATTGACTGCTACTAATAGCAGGGGTGTATGGGGTGTTCTGGGAGGGGTAGTATCTCTGGTATGGAAGGCTTGTCATGCCCTCCTAAAGCAGCTCTCCAGCCTCTGACCCCTCAACTGACACCCAGCTCTCACTTGTGGCTCCCAGTAGCTGCTGGCATGTGGCAGCGGCCACACCCCGGGCAACGGTTTCGACAGGCCAGCCAAACCTTGTGAGGGTAGCCATCGGGTCGTTGACCCCTGGTGAACCAGGGCCTTGCTCACCCAGCATGTGAAGACTTCTTCGGAGGAACAGGCTGAAGAAACCAATAAGAAGGTTCAACGGCTGAGATGGCGACGCAGCAAAGTACTGTGGAGTGCTTAGGGCGTGTTGGAGCACAAAAGACAACACGGCCATCCAATGCAGCTGAGGAAGTCTCCAGATGTAACGACTGTTCGTGCCACTGGACCCAGGCTTCCAACTCCGAGAGAGTGGGACTGTCTCTGTGCATCAACTTTTCCACTTCAATTTCCTTCACGCACAAGTATCTTTGTGCACACTCATCTATCCTAACCCCGTCCACCCTCTTCAAGACCTGCAGCGATGGGGGAGTGGTGACGCAACAGGTGGAGGTGACCACTGGCAGTTGTAGTCACGATCCTGCACATAGGTGGACCATGGATCAGTGGTCGCTCAGCCCTGTAGGGCAGCAGGGACATTCGGTAGCATCCTGGGTGACTTTGCAGCCCTCTCTAGGATAGCACTGCTCACCCTAATCAAGGGAGGGGACTAGAAAAGGTGTCCCAAACATTGCCTGCCCTACAAACACCCGGTCAGCACACCACGGCTGGCGGGTCATCCCTTTAAGTGGTCGAAATCAAAGAAAAAATACAAAGAAACTCTTACTAGGAGCATGGAACATTAGGACATTACTTGACAGAGAGACCTGAGAGAAGAACAGCTCTAATCGGTAAAGAACTGGCCCGATATAACATGGACATCGCAGCCCTAAGCGAAACACGCTTACCAGAAGAGGGATCACTCAGAGAACCCACCACTGGATACACCTTCTTCTGGAAAGGTAGAGCATCAAATGAAGACAGAATCCACGGTGTTGGCCTGGCTATCAAGACCAGTTTGCTCAAACAGCTGCCAGACTTGCCTGTGGGCATCAGCGAGAGGCTTATGAAGATCCATTTACCTCTCAGCAAAGACCGGTATGCCACAATCATCAGCGCATATGCCCCAACACTGACCAGCACAGAGGAGATCATCGAGCAGTTCTACTCTGACCTGAGTGCCGTCCTGCACTCAGTGTCCACAAATGACAAGCTGATACTACTGGGAGACTTCAACGCCCGCGTTGGACAGGACCATGAAAGATGGAAAGGAGTGCTCGGCAAACAAGGTGTGGGCAAAATGAACAACAACGGCCTACTGCTACTCAGCAAATGCTCAGAGTTCGAACTCACCATCACGAACACTGTGTTCAGAATGGCGAACAAATATAAAACAACGTGGATGCACCCACGATCAAAACAATGGCATCTCATTGACTACATCATTGTATGCTGGCGAGACATCCAGGATGTACAGATCACCAGAGCCATGAGAGGAGCTGAATGCTGGACAGACCACCGATTGATTAGAGCAACTCTACAAATGCGCATTGCACCTCGCCATCCAAAACGCACCCAGACAGTTTGCGCATTTTACAAGTGAGTCGTCTTAGAGATCCATTTTATTTGCAAACATTCCAGTCCTGCCTGGATGACAAGCTGTCTGTCAAGGGACCACTCACTGGAAGCTCAACCGAGAAATGGAACCAGTTCAGAGACGCAGTGAAGGAAACATCAAAGGCAGTCCTAGGCCCCAAACAACGCAACCACCAGGACTGGTTTGACGAGAACAACACTGCTATTGAAGACCCATTGAGCAAAAAGAACCAAAGCCTTTATGGAGTGGCAAAATAACCCAAATTCTGCTCCTAAAAAGGAGAGATTCAAGTCTCTCCAAGCCACGGCACAGTGTGAGATCAGGAAGATGCAAGACCGATGGTGGGAAAAAAAGGCAGAAGAAATCCAGCGCTTTGCTGATACGAAAAACTACAAACAATTTTTCAGTGCCCTCAAGACTGTCTATGGGCCATTAAAACCCACCACCACTCCCTTGCTATCTTCTGACGGTGACACTCTCATAAAAGATAAAAAAGGCATCAGCAACAGGTGGAAAGAACACTTCAGTCAGCTTCTCAACTGATCCTCTTCAGTCGACCAAAGCTCCCTTGACCAGATCCCCCAAAACCACACCATTGAACAACTTGATGTCCTCCTTCAATAGAGGAAGTCCAAAAAGCCATTAAACAAATGAGTGCAGGCAAGGCACCCGGTAAAGATGGGATCCCAACCGAGGTGAACAAGGCCTTAAATGGAAAGATGCTCCAGGCATTCCACATAGTGCTGACCAGCATATGGGAAGAGGAAGACATGCCCCCAGAACTCAGAGATGCCTCCATCGTAGCCCTATACAAGAACAAAGGCTCACGAGCAGCCTGTGACAACTACAGAGGCATCTCACTACTCTCCACTGCTGGAAAGATCCTCGCCCGTGTTATACTCAACAGACTCCTGCCATCTGTTTCAGAGGAGAACCTGCCTGAATCACAATGTGGCTTCTGACCAGATCGCAGCACCATCGACATGGTCTGGTGAGGCAAATGCAGGAAAAATGCCTTGAGCAGAACCTGAGTCTCTACATTGTCTTCATAGACCTGACAAAGGCGTTCGACACAGTGAACAGGGATGCATTGTGGGTGATCCTCAGCAAGCTCGGTTGCCCAGCAAAATTTGTCAAACTGATCCAGCTCTTTCATGTCGACATGACAGGGGAAGTCCTATCTGGTGGAGAGACTTCTGATCACTTCAACATCTCCAATGGCGTGAAACAAGGCTGTGTCCTCACTCCGGTACTATTCAACCTATTTTTCACCCAAGTATTATGACATGCTGTGATGGATCTAGACCTGGGCATCTACATCAAATACCAACTGGATGGCTCACTATTTGACCTTCACCGCCTGACTGCAAAAACAAAGACAACAGAGAGACTCATCCTGGAAGCTCTCTTCGCAGATGACTGTGCTCTCATGGCCCACCAAGAAAATCATCTCCAAACCATTGTGGACAGGTTCTCTACCACAACAAAACTGTTTGGCCTGACCATTAGCCTCAGCAAAACAGAGGTGCTGTTCCAACCTGCACCAGGGAGGCCAACAAACCAGCCGTGCATTACAATCGATGGCACGCAGCTTTCTAACATCAACACTTTCAAGTACCTGGGCAGCATCATCGCCAACGATGGGTCCCTAGACCACGAGATTAATGCCAGGATCCAAAAGGCTAGCCAGGCACTCGGGTGGCTGCGCTCCAAAGTCCTCCAACACAGAGGTGTAAGCACTGTGACGAAGCTCAAAGTGTATAACGCGGTGGTCCTCAGCTTGCTCCTGTACGGTTGTGAAACATGGACATTGTACCGGAAGCACATGAAACAGCTGGAGCAATTCCACCAATGCTCCCTCCGGTCAATCATGAGTATCCGATAGCAGGACCGAATCACCAACCAGGAAGTCCTCGACAGAGCCAACACCACCAGCATCGAAGTCATGGTCCTCAAAACCCAGCTACGATGGTCTGGACATGTCATCCGCATGGACCCACAGCGAATACCAAGACAGGTATTCTATGGTGAACTGTCAGCTGGACTCAGGAAACAAGGCCGACCAAAGAAAAGATTCAAGGATCAGCTAAAGTCAAACTTGAAGTGGGCTGGCATTACACCAAAGAAACTAGAACTCGCTGCCTCTGACAGAAGCAGCTGGAGAACCCACATTAACCATGCCGCCATCACCTTTGAAGATGAGCGACGTCGACATCTTGCCGCTGCGCGTGAACGCTGACACCAGGCCACAACCGCACTTCCCATAACAACTGGCGTCCCATGCCCCATGTGCCACAAAATTTGCACCTCAGCCTTTGGACTCCAAAGCCACATGAGGGTACACCGTAGATGAAACTGCACAAAGACAATAGTCATTCTCAATCACTGAGAGACTACTATACTATGGAATTGACATGATTATTATTCCCCCTAGTCTCAGAAGGAATAATGCAAGAGCAAAATATCTGTACCCTAATTCCCCCAAACATCACCAAAAGATCAGACCCTCAAAACCAACTCCAAAAGACTCAACTTTTACTTAGGTACATAATTCCCAGAAAAACAAACCAAGCCCAGAACTTTACCACTCACAGAAAGTTATTCGCATGAAGCCAGCACACAAATCAAAAATAAAGGCCCATACAAAATGTAGAGGTACACCAAGCTTCATCATGCCTCAGTGACTTGATTCTTCCCCTTAAGAAACTCGCTAGTAAACCCTGAAAAATGATCAGTCTAATATTAAATCTGAATTGTGTTCCCAGTACCTCTTAACCTCAATGATATGATTGTTGAATTGTTTTTGAGAATTTTTGATTGATTATTTCCTTTTATTAAAAGTAATAAGTAATTTTCCTTGATTGTTTGTAATTCAAAACTTCTCACAGGGTAATGAGAAAATTAAGCCACCTGTGACAAAATCATTTATCTTGTGTGAAACCTTTATGCTGTCAAGAATCTGTAATCACAATACAATATGGAATGTTAATCAAGTGATTTGTTAAAAGTTAATGTATCACTTTTCCAATTATCTCTACTTAGACATGTGTGTTAGGTAATGTATCTGTGTGCCAAGAAGATGGGTATAAAAATAAACATCAAGCCTGCAGATGGCAGAGCAGCTATCAGATGCAAAGCATGCCCATGGCTGTAAATATACAGCTGTCTTCCATTTGTTATTTTCTTGACTGATTATTCGCCACCTGTTGGCAGACCCCGCTGTCTTGTAAATTTCTGCTGGGATAGAATTAGTATCAGGTATTTTGCCACATAAGAGGAACCTAATGGCATCTAAAACCTTCCCTTCAACTGGAAGCTCTGATAGAGAGGGAATGACTTCAACTGAAGTATATGGTCAATAGCTTTAGCATTGATTGATGACTTCTGTTGAGAACACTATGAAGTGTTCAGCATATCTCTCAAGGATCTTATCATCAGTAAGTGTGTCTCCATCAGTGCTGAGTAGATGAGATAGGTCTTTGACCCATAAATGGCCTTTAGGGCAACTTAGAAGCACTTTAGGTTGTTACTGTCAGTATAAAATTAAATTTCATCTGCCTTGAAACTGAATCAGGAATCCTACATCTCTCTAAGTTTTGTTTGTACTTCCCTTTTGATGGAATTGGATGCCACCTTTTAAATTTTTTTTAATTTTAATAACAAATTTCCATATAAGTTTTCCAAAAGTCATATGATCCATATTATTTCCCCCCCTTCTTCCCTACCTTGCTCCCAGAACTGACAAGCAATTCAATCTGGGTTATATATTGTGATAGAGGCAAGCCAAAAAGAGAGAACTTCAGGCTTGCAAACCAAGCTGGGGACCTGATCTGCAAAATCAAGAAGGTTCCAAATGGAATGTTCCCAGGAGGAGGAGGCAGTTGAAGCTGGAGGGGACTTGGATTCTGTCTCTCTCTCTCTGGGGTGGACTGACCAAGAAAGGAGGCAAGCCTGGCTGAAGAGGGAAGAAGCTGAGAACTAATATTATTAGTTTCTGTCCCGTGCTGAAGGACCTTGAGGGGGCGCTTCTGAAATTAGGCTGTGAGACCTTGGTGGCTTTGTGAAGAAGAAAAGAATAACAGTTGTCCTCCATCTCTCTGACTGTCCCCCTGTCACAGTTGTGACTGGACTGATTTCCCAATCCCTCAAATTCTTCTTATAGTTTAGGGAAACCCTCATCCCTCTTCCCTCAGTTCTCTATCCTGTTGTTTCCAAATAAACCCCTTACCTGAGAAAGAAAACAAGAGTATCCTCATAGTCTACTCAGGGAGGAGGGGAGAAGCCACAAGCTTCAAGAAGAAACTGGGAGGGAGAAGCTGGGAGAAGGGGGGGGGGGTGAGGGAGTGTGTGGGATTTGGGAGTGAAGGGAGGAGGAGGTTAGGAAATAGATTGACCTATCAGCTATCAATAGAGATTATAGGCAAACCCCAGAGCATTCCCCTGTGGCAGCACCTATCTCTCAAGCAGTGTCTTTCATCTATCCCCATTATAATTAGGCAGCCCTCAAGTGTCCCTTTACCAGCAACTCTCTCTAGTCAAGCCAGAGTACACTCCAGTCACTGCAGCAACAAGAGATAGTTTCCACACAAATTATCATTTTTATTACAATATGTATTATCATGCAAAGCATATTTCTGTATTATAAGTGAATAATCTTATAAAACCAAAACCCCAAATCATATACCCAAATAAAAAAGTGATGAATCATGTGTTTTAATCTGCATTCCTCTTCCAACAGTTCTTTCTCTGGAGGTGGATAGCATTCTTTTTCATAAATCCTCAGAATTATCCTGGATCACTGTATTGCTCTCAGTAGCAAAGTCTATCACATTTGATCATTTCACAATATTGTGGTTATTGTGTTCTCCTAGTTGTACTTATTTTACTCTGCATCAGTTCACATAGGTCTTTCCAGTTCTTTCTGAAATCATCCTGTTCATCATTCCTCATAGCACAAAAGTATTCTATCTCCATCATATACCACAATTTGTCCAGTCATTCCTCAATTGAGAGACATCTGTTTGGTTTCTAATTCTTTGCCACCACAAAAAGTACAGCTATGAGCATTTTTGTACAAACAGGTCCTTTCCCATTTTTTCCCCATCTCTTTGGGATTCACATTCGGTAGTGGTATTACTAGATCAAAAGGCATACAATCTTTTATTAGCATATTGGGCATAATTCCAAATTGCCCTCCAGAATGGTTGGATCAGTTCACAACTCCCCCCGCAATTGAAATGCCACCTTAAGATACAGATGAACTACCCTGCTGGTAAACCCTGTGGAGTTCTCATTTTTCACTTGGTAGCTTCTGAATTTTCCCATAATTTTCATCAACCCAATCCTGATGTTTGTGAACATTCTAGTCCAGATGAATAAATGCAGCACTTTATACCAAATTTCTAAAAGCTGTTTTTTTTACTGATGCCAACCTTATGTTAATTCAGCTTTCCCCTCCAGGTCAGCAACAAACTGTTCTACAGGGGAAAGTACTTTAATCTGTTGACATTAAATCTTCTGGTACTCTAGCCCTTGGGGCTTCTGCTTTTGATGAATGTAAACATTTAGCCTGAAAGGATAAGTCTATGATTGATCCAGCACTCTGTGCCACAGATCAACTTTGCACCCTCACATCCAAACTGTCTCTTCTCCTTAGTTACATAGTCTTTACAATAACCATTAACAATAAGCATATATGTTATGAATAAAATTGATCTTAGAGACTTTATACAAAATTTATTAGTAAAGAGACAGAAAGATAGAAATAAGGTTTCCAGCCTAACTCAAAAAGTCCTCAGCAGAGACAGCAAATTTTAGTTCCTGGATTCAGGGCCTGCTCCTCCACTTGTCAGAGATGGCTTACATTGATAAGCGCCAGCTTGCCAGTGAGAAGAGATCCTTTCAGAAGTCCAAAAAATGGCACAGATAAAGTCCGCTTCACATGCTTGCTTTTTAAATCCAGTCTAAACCCACTCCTAAAATATTTTAATTGACCAGGGTTACATTTTAGACCCTTCATGTAATATTCCTTAACTACCAGGGGTTAGGAATCTCACCTACAGAACTGGCAAATTGAAACACATAACTATGACCCCTATAATGTCAGACTTGTGGGACCTAGTTGGCGTTTGGGGGTTCTCTCCCTTAACATTCAATCCACACATATGAAAGGACATCTTATTTATCTTTCATCTACAAATCAAGAATAATCATAATCTGGAATTTCACACATATAATGAATACTTTCAAAACCTCAGAAAAATGTTAGCTACCTCTTTTAGTCCACATAGCTTGGGATCTCTTCAAACCATTTCAGTGAATCCCCCTAACAAAGTCATTAAGGGGCAGGATGACACAGTTCCCCTTTCCATTATGCAAGTATCTTCCTATGTCATATAGGAAGCTTAGAGAACTTGGCATTCTCCAAGTTGGTAAGCAAATTAATCTGGGGATAGAAATGAAGTTGTTAGGAGAAACTATCAATCTTTATTTTCTGCCCATTTTTCTTAATTCCTGACTTTACTAAATATACCTACCAGCAACAAAATCATAGGTCTTTGCTTAGAATTCTACTCTCAAAAACCTTGGCCTAGTAACTGTTTCCGGTGGAGTAAAACGAGAACTTAAGAAACATCAGCAAACTAAAAATGTCCAGATCCTTAAGGAATAATCACTATAATAAAACAGTGTCATCTCACTACCCCCAAGCCTGAAGGTGCTCATGAATTCAAAATAGTCATCAGCCTCCTGTGGTTACTCAACCAATACAGAGTGAAGCAGGGTTTGAACATACTACGTAAAAAGAGCTTGCCTAATAAGCAGAACAGCCAACGTAAGAGAAATTAGAGGGACACGGACCACTTATCCCATCGGTAATGGAGGGGCCAGGCTGATCAATTACGAGGATTCCCCCTCCCAGACCATCCCCCACCGCCATCGGGTTTCCAATCTTGCTCACACTTGGCCCTAACAAGAGGTCAATTTCTCTGGAGGTCTTTCCCACTTCCAAAATGGCGGCGGTGGTGACTGGGGGGCGGGATCTGGGCGGGACCGAGGCCACATCACGCGCGCCTGCTCAGTAGCCTATGGGCTTTGTCCGCTGCGCCGTCGGGCGCGGGAGGCGGAAGTGTTAATTGCTCGCCGGCTTCGTCGGCTGAAGCTCCTGCCGGTTATATAACAACGCACGCACCGGCTGTAGCTGCTTTCTCTGAGACGCTCGGACGCCCCCAGGATGCTCTAGAAGAACCCCCTTCCCGGCCACCGGCTCCTCAACTAGGTGAGATCCGCCAATATAACGCAGACGGCGGGGGAGGGGGCCCGGAATGGGGTGTTGGGGAGAGGAGGGCCGGAAGCCACTTCGGCTGGGGTGGGGGTTGGGATTGGGGATGGAGGACTGCCTGGGGGAGGCGACGAGGAGGAAGAGGGTTGGGGGAGGCTGTAGGGAAGAAGGAAAAGGGGGACTCTTGAAGAATTTGCAGGAAGTGGAAGCGGACTTCAAAGAAGGGCCGGAGGGAGGGGACATCGTCGTGGGGCGGGGGTGGCCGGGGAGTCCGAGTTGTGAAATGGGGGATGGAGGCTGGGAGCCTGGCTTAAAGGGGAGCCAGCTATCACTTGAGAGGAGTAAGGATCATCTTACCAGCAGGTCTATGATAACCTTTCACCTCTCTCACCTCATAAAGCACTTTGCACCTTTTTGCGTTTATCCCATGGGATTTCATGTTATAGTTATTTGTGTGCTAGACATGAACTCATTTAGAGAATATAATTGCCTTAATCTAAAATGGTATTTTCTCTAGTGCCTAGCTCAGGGTTCTGCATACAGTAGGAACTTAATAAACATCTGTTGAATAGAACTGATTAAATGATATGATTATTTGGTTTGGGGTCGGGCGCCGGAAGGATAAGGAGAGAAGTATGTGAAAGAATTGTAAATGGATAGAAGTAATTTGGAGAGCCTCAGAGCCACGAGATCCTATCTCTAGTTAAATCCCTGGGCTCAAAGGGCTAAAGGTGGAAAGTTTGAAGTGCAAAGCAAAGGTGATAACAAGCTAGGGAGAGTTTTTGTTTCTGTTATGAAAGTTGGGGTCTCTTTTGGAGAAAGTAAATTGTTAGAATGAATTTAGGAGGAGCCAGTTTACTACCATTGCAGTTTAATGCCAGTCCAGAATCTTGTTTTATGGTCTTTCTAATGAATAGAGACTGTACTTCTGTAATTGGGATGTTACAGGAGGATAGGATACTGTACAAGTAAATGAAAAATTTAACTTTTTTGTCTAGGTGAGATTATGTTATGAAAAGAAAGATTCCTTACTAAAACTACGGTTTTAAGAACCCAATATAGAAGCAGTAGAATTGTTTGTGAAATTTAAAACTAGATAGAACTCAAAACCCTCTAGATTAAAGTCCTGCTGTAGTCTTCTATCTGACATGGGTCTGTTTCACTAGGTAATTTGTAAGCATTGCAAAATGAAGTCTATTTTCTGGTGAGGACAAACCATGGTCAGAGGGTGTGCAAAGAACAAGAAAATGCTATCTTTTTAGCTCAGTATATATTTCTGCCTTTGGAAACGGAATTGATGTCTTTTGTTTTTTGCATAATAGTAGTTTCTCAAAATACTCACCCTTTTACACCCGGTTCAGATTGAACTTTTAACATGTAGCAAGAAAAAAATTACACAAAAGCATTCTACTAGAGTGAACAAGATTTCTCAGCATTCTACCCTACTAACTTGTCTTATGCCCTTTTCCCCTTCACTTAATGTTTCTTTATTCTCTCAGACTTTTTTTTTTAGTAAACTCAGTTTGTCTTTTCAGTAATCTTTTAAATTAATATTGTTATAGTTATTATATACATTATTTTTGCCTAAATTTGTGATTTTCTGGAAGGGCTTGACCAATTCCCAGAGTTCTAGGTCCTTCCTGGTAGAGACTGTTAAAACTATTTCTAAGGGAATAGAGAGAAGCTTGAAATTCATCAGAAGTTTTCTTTGCCAGCACTTGTAAAAAGATCTCAAGGAGAGGCATCTGGTAGAAAGCAAAGGAGGGTTGAAATTTATATCTCAAATGAAAGTATCATGGAAAAAATATGGGAGTCAATCCACTGTTCTAGGTCTAGTCCTAACAAGATATTTGCTGTTGGGTAAATATTTTATCTGTGTGAATCTCTGAGTTTCCTCCCCTGAAAAAACAAGGGGATAGAACTAGACTGTATTTGGAGAGACCCATGTTTTCAGGCACATAATTTACTTGCCTTTTAGATAACTTTTCCCCACCATAAATGGACTGTCATATTAGACTTGTTTCCTCTGCCAGGTTCTTAGGCAATATTATTTCATGAATTTTTTGTTCTTTTGGCTTATACGAGATATAAAAGAGTAGGTTCATTCATTGTAATGGTATTTAATCTGATATTTGCAGAGAAACTGGAGTGTCAGATGATACTGCAAATCGAAAATATATCTATTAAGAACGGTTCGTTTATTCAAAGTAGTAGAGACAGAAAGCCTCTCTGCTTTGATTCTTAATAGAATGTGCAAGAGAAACAAATGTGACTCCAAAAGATAGTCTGTAGAAATAGTGCAACTAATGGGACATTGTTTCTAATAGAGGCATATGAGTACTAGAAGTATTGAGTCTTTTGAGTAGCATCAATCTAAAAGGAATTTGAAAGGAAACAGTACATAAAGGAAAAATAAAAATGTTTTAATAACATTGAACTCATTTTGAAAATACAGAGCCAACAATGGTAACTGACATTTGTGTGGCACCTCATATATATTATGTTTACCCACATAGCTAGTGTTAACTGGGAAAAAAACCAGAACTCTTAAATAGTTAGAAAAACCACTCTTTAATTAAGAAAAAGGGTTGGTTCAGTGCTGTTAACATGGAATCTAGAAACCCCAACCTTGTAGCCTGTAAAATCTGATGAATCCCAAGTTTTAGGACTAGTTAATAAGCTGGAGACTCCAAAGCTTGTGCTGGTTCCCTGTTCCCATGAGAATCCACCCTGAAGGGAATCTCAGACTAGCAGTTTCAGACTGAATAATGGACCCTAAGGTAAATGACAATCCCAGTTAGGTGGGGATAAGCAAAGTGCCTCTTTTTGCTTCTAGAAACTTTTCCCATTGTACCACAGCCTCAGGATCCTCAGTTTAGGAGACTGAAATTATAGAATTCTGGAAACTATTTGCAATTCTAATTATTATGAACTGTGAAACCGATATATGCACTTCCCTTTCTGTAACCCTTCACAAAAGAATTCTTTATAATAACCCTATGAGATAACTATTGTGAACATGATATTGTTCTTTATTATAATTCAGGAAATTAAACCTCAGAGAAGCCAAGTGAAATGTCCAGGGTCACTTAGAGTTATAGTAAGTATCAGAGTTGGCAATCAAACCAGGGCTTCTGTTTCAGACAGAATCCAGGGACTTTTTCCCATCATACCAAACTAAATCTGTCTATTCTATCAAATGAGGGATATTAAACTCAATAATCCTTATAAATAAACAGGTCTGTTCCCAATAAAATAGAATTCAGAGCTGGAAGGAAATTTAATACGTCTGTTTTATCCCCCTTCATTTACAAACATACAAATTGAGGCACAGGGAAGTTAAGAGAATTGTCTGAAGTTATTACTGGTAGTAGTAACTAAGCTAAGATTTGAACTCAGACTCTGAATTCAAATCTAATACTTTTCCCACTGCGTTATTCTGCTGAAAAGTTACTCCTCTCTATTACTCTCTTCTCAGTATGTTTGTTGTACCCTGCCCTGGGATTTTGTATTAGCTGCAGTTAAAGCAAAGATATATTCCCTAAGAAAAGTAGTCCAACCTTGAAATATCTCATCAAGGGTCTCAAACAAACTGACTAGCATCATTTTTCAATAACATAATTAATATATGATGACCAAATCCAACTGATTTGAAATTTTGCAATAGCATCATTTAGCCAGTTGCCAAGATGCAAGTCAGATTCAGTTTGAGGGAGTGCTTGAGCCCCAGTAGTGTGAGCATCCGTCTGTTAAAAGTTTCCTATATGTGTACTCTTATCTCCATTGTTGTCCAGTGTTGTTTTACCAAACATCATGTTTTTATGAAGCCAATTTAAAAGTTTGCTTTTGAACCTTTATAGGCAGGTAACAAGGTTAGATGATAATCTAGTTTTAATATCCCTTCTACCTTGTCTTAATTCTGAGGCCAGGGATTTACATCTTAATTGTTTTTGCTAGATATTGGGAGAAATACACAGTGGTCTGCAAATAGAAGGTGCTTAATAAAGGGCTTACTGAGTGTTTTTTCAGAATTTGTCCTTTTTTAAAAAAAATCCAGATTAAAGATTTTTGGTCTGTGCCAACTATTACTTGACATGAATTTGGCGCAGCATTTATTTTTGATACAGCTCCTATGCAGAAGATAGTAAATAGCGGTTCATGGTGGCATCTTTGGCTATGAAAAATAAAAGCTGCTTAGCAACAGTATGTTTATGACTAGATGTGAAAAATTCTCAAATGTGTAATGAGAACTTATGGCAAAATATATTCATGCTTAAATTAGAATTTGACTAAACTACAAAGGATTAATCTGTTCTTGTTGAGTATCTAATTGATCTGCATTAATGATATTAACTTTACTGCATCTTTATATATCTCAGGATAAATCTGTGCATGTAATAGTCAAAACAATTTATGTGACATTTCCCACAAAATTTCTCATATAATTTGGTGATCTCTGATATCTGTTTTCAGTCCGTTGTTCTTTCTGTGCTATCTGTGTGCAAAAGGAAATATGCAATCAATAATTATGTTTGTATTATGAAAATTTTGTCTTGGATTCTTGAGCTGTAATAGAGCAAGTTGTTGGGCTTTTAGGAGACAGAATCTTGAGCATTTGGAAGGAGGAAAACCACATTTTTGGAAAACAAAAGGAAGCTCCAAATAGTGGCCTGAGATTTGGAGTGGGAGGCTACAAAGAATATATAAAGGATGGTAAATAATAAGTTTCTTAGACTTTATTAGAGTATATGAGTAAGGAGTGTGGTATGCCACTAAAGGGCAGGTAAAGTAATGGCAGGGATTAGTGGGGAGCCATTGAAGGTTTTTAGCATGTTAGAGCTGAAGCTGATCTTAAATGTCATCTAATCCAGTCCTCTCATGTTCCAGGTAAAAAGACTAGAAACCCAGAGAAATCATTTGCTCATCATCACATAGCTAGGAAGTACAAGACTGGTATAGAGCAGGTTTTGTGACCCAAAGTTCAGTATTCTTTTCACTAAGACACTCTTCCAGTGACACGCAATTCTTGTGAAATGTGGTGTTGATGTGAAATCTAGAAACCCCCAAACTTGTAGCCTAGTAAGATCTGACTAACCCCCAGTTTAATCAGCTTGAAAGATGGAGACCCCAAAGCTTGTCCCTGTTCCTGGGAGAATCCACCCTCAAGGGAGTCTAGTAGATTGCTAGTAGACTAGCAGTTTCAGACTGAACTATAGTCCTTAAGATATTTAATGGATTTAGCTAGGTAGAGTTAACAGATTTTAATCAAATTCTAAAATATCCTTTTGTCCCAGTAGTTTCTTCCATTGTATCAGAGACCCTTTCCCAAGAAGATACACACCTGGGCAGGGACCATCCTTTTAGGATCCATTGTAAGTAGCCCTTTCTCTTACACCCTAGCCTCTAGCTGTAATGCCTTTCCCAAGCTTGATTGTATCCTGTCTGTGTAGTTTGAACCCTCCCATTTCCTTGTAGCTATAGTAATGTGAATCTCAATCATCTTTCCCTGTCCCTGTATCTCCCAAATAGTATATAGGTCCCCCAAATTATTTTGTGTCTTGGAGCTGTCATCTAGTAGGGTGGCATTCCCGGGAGTACTGTGCTGAACTCCTATCCATGATTAAAGAGTGGTTTTCTTGACTAATAGTTCTGTATTTTTTCCAGTTTAACAGTGGTATATTAATCATCGTGGTAGTAGTACATTTACAAGGATTATATACGTGGCAATTTGATTCAGAGATAGGAGAAACTGGAACAAGAAAACCACTTAAGAGGCTCTTACTAATATAGTTTAGCTAAAAAATGAGGGCCTGAACTCGTGCTTAACACAGTGCCTAACACAGTGCCAGACACGTAAGCATAAGAGAAAAATGCAAGAGATGTTTCAGATGTAGAATACAATTGTTTGGGAGTGGATGTTAAAAACAGTTATAACCCTAAGAGTTTTCTTTTCTAGAAAAATGGATAAGTTAAGGGAAAGGGGGGAGGCAGAGAGAGAGAGACAAGAGACAGACAGAGGAGCAGATATGGGAGGGGAGAGATGGTATCAAGAAAAAAAGGAATTACTAGTGCAAACATCAACAACGTGGAAATGGGTTCAAGGACACAAGTGGAATTGCGCCTCAACTACAGGAAGGGGAGGGGAGGGAGGGAAAGAATATGATTCTTGCAACCAAGGAATAATGTTCTAAATTGACTAAATAAAATTTAAAAAAGAAAGAAAAAAGGGATTAAAAAAAGAGGAAGGGACAGGTTCATACTTCTAAGAGTTCAGAATAAAAACCATTGAAACCTTGGAAAGGATACTTTTAGTAGTACATGCCAAGTCAGGGCACTGACTGGAAAAACATCTAACCACGCTACTCATTTTGCAGTTGAGGGTACTGGGGAACGTGACCTGCCCAAAGTTAGTAATTTGCAAAACAGATTTAAATGCAGGTTTTCTGACTTCCAATTCAGCATTCTTTCTGGCACACTTAAGATTTCTATTAAAAAAAAATTAATCTCTTTCACTTATTCTGTTCTATATGTATAGTTCTAGTCACTAAAAATCAAATATCATCCCTTTGCTTTGTATTCTATAGCTTAGGTTGTTTGGGAAAGCATTGAGATGGAGAACATGAATTATCATGACCACACTTGTCAGAAATACAATTTTCACCTTGTAAAAGGTTTAGCATGTACCCTGTTGTCCTGAAAAGAATTCGTTTCACTGAGAATCTAAATAGCACACAATCACTATTTCATGCCAGTGACATTTAACTTTAATTGGTCAGTGGCTACTTTCTTTAAATTACCTTGTTAGTCCAAATAGAATCCATACTTAGTCTATTTTGTAGCCTATAATCTAATTTGCTTTTCAGTGGCTTTTGAGAGCTTGTTTTAGGGAGATAGCCTTTATTTAGTGGTGGCCTATATATACTCTGATTGGTATGATAATTTCAGTTTTTAGAAAAATCCTTCTCTTCTGTCTTAGAATCAATACAGAGTGGTATGGACTAGGCAGTTAGGGTTAGATAACTTGCCCAGAGTCCCACAGCCTCTAAGGTCAAATTTGAACTCAGGACGAAGTTTGAACCAAGACCAGGCTCTTTTATCCACTGAGCCACCTAAGCTGCTCAATGGTAATTTCATTTTGAGAAAGAAACTTAATAGCTTAACCTAGCAAATCACTTATGACAAGTAAAATGCTGTGTTAATTTGTCAGGAATATAAAGATGGAAAACAACAGTGTTGTGTTTATACATTTACATTTCTTTTCTAATGTGATCAGAATATTTATAGCCAAATGTATGTTTGATTGAAGGGTGCATTTGGGCCAGGTCTTAGGACCTCAGTTTTCTCATTTCATAAAATGAAAGGTTTGAACTAGATACTATCTCTAAAGTTTCCTCTTTAAATATGAAATCTAAAAATTTTATGTCTAAAGTTTATTTGCATTCTGCCCCTAAACGTTACTTTTTAATAGTTAAGCAAAGAACCACTGAATGTGTCACAAGACTCACCTTTTGGGGAATTTAGCTTTTGAATATGGAGCGCGTGTTTAGCTTTTGATCATATAGTATCATGTTCAATTAGATAACAGTGGACATTAATTTAGGGGTGCTGTTTGTTTCCTGGGGAAAATCTTTAAGCATAGTCTACCCCAAATTGCCTTGACCATTATTGTTCTGTACTTTTAACTGTTGTTTAGTCAAGTCTGACTTTTTGTGACCCACTAGTACTGCCCAGGGGGATTTTCTTTGTCAAGAAGCAGTTTGCTATTTTCTTCTGGCAAACAGCAGTTAAGTGACTTATCAAGGTCACTCAGCTAAGTCTGAGACTTAATTCAAATTCAGGACTTCTTGACTCTAGGCCTGGATCTCTGGACTGAGCCAACTAACTGCCACCATATCTTTAATACATTATAACTAACCCATGTTGATGGTCAGGTGATCCTTGCAGCCTCTCTGGCTCTCTTCAGGCCAACCCTGGTACTTTGTTTCCTTTTCAGGTTTTCAGGTCTCTGAAGGGATTCATTTAAAAGTTTCATGGTACTCCCAGAAATGTATCTACCACTTTTAACACTGTTTTGAGCTGTCCTCCTGTAACATTGTTTTTGCCAACTTTGTGTTTTGGTGAAACCAGCTGGTGGAAACATTGGAGCGCAGTGCCTGTGAAAGCCCCTGTGTGGGTCTGAAAGTAGAATAATAGATGGTCCTTTTATGATACATATTTATACTTAAGGTCTCTAATGTGATTTCTTCCCTGAAGTTCTGAGAGGACAGTAGGGCAGATACTGGGGACCAACAAAATAAAGTGATATGACCAGGATCACAAAGCTGTGATTTGAACCCAGATCCTCTAGCTCTAAGCCTAGCAGCTATTCCTGCCATAACACATCTCCTCATGACTTGCTTTGAAAGTAATAAAGACAAACAGGTATATTTTGAAATGTAATACTGATATTAGGCCATTTTTGAGGGGAAGTTTGGCCTATACTTGGTCCAATGTGGTCATTCTGCTTATAATTTGAGAAATAACATCTAGTCTATGAAGAATTTTAAAAAGACATTTGTACAGGGGCAGCTGGGTGGCTCATTAGATAGAGAGCCAAGCCTGGAGATAGAAGGGTTCAAATATGGCCTCAGAAACTTTCTAGCTCTATGGGCTAGTCACTTATCTATCCCACAGTTTCCTAGCTCTTACTGTTCTTACTGTTCTTCTACCTTGGAACCTTATACTTAGTATTGATTCTAAGGTAGAATGTAAGGGTTTAAGGGGGGTGGGCATTTGTACAAATACATACTCCTGGACTGATTGTTGTTATTATTTTTAAAATCCTTAACCTTTGGTCTCAGAATCAATACTTTGTATTTGTATTGTTCCAAGGCAGAAGGGGGAATGGGGTAAGGGCTAGGCAATGGGGTCAAGTGACTTGCCCAGGGTCACACAGCTAGGAAGTGTCTGGGGTCAGATTTGAACCCAGGACCTCCCATCTCTAGGCCTGGCTCTCAATCTATTGAGCCATCTAGCTGCCCTCTTGTTATTTTTTTAAAAGAACACTTTTGATCTTAATGTTTACCTAAAGATAAGTGTAATTTGTAGTACATATTCCTACTAAATATTTATGTAGCTCTTAGGGAGCATATACTATAACCAAAAGTTACCTTAGATAAACACAGATGAACATGGCCAAGTAAGTTTGAGGAGGAAGAAAGAGGAAGACCCTACTCTGCTATTTCTTTGACTCTTAAGTGTATGCCGGGGTTGGGGGTGGGAGTTAGAAAGGATTTTCAGAAGCATGAGTCTACTGTTGCCAGACTTCTTCCGTTCAAATCAGCAACTAGCTGTAGGTTTAATTTCACTCTATATAATGGCCAGGCTCACAACCAGTAGCAGTAGGATGCCTAAAATTATTTAAACAATTGGTCCAAGATGGAAGAGGTCTTAGATAATTTTTAGATGACATTATAATTCCTGCAAACTTTTTCCATAAGGGAAAGTATTATCATTTCCATTTTATGGATATGAAGATTCCAACTCCAAATCTCCATGGTTTGTTTTCTTCATTATTAACCTTGCAGAAAACTACTTGTCCTGGAACCAAGAATATGGGTGACATTTTTATTTTTCTACTTTTAGGCATTTAATGGAGGGAGGAGAATTTATGGTCTGTGCTTTAAAAACATTTTTTTTTAAATAAGAGAACTTTGAACCACTCATTCTTGATTAAGATCCTTTTTGAAAGTCTTGTATTGTGGGATCTGCGGTGGTAGAACATTCCTTCAGAGACCCCTTACCTAACTGCCAAGTGTTACATATTCTTTACTATAAGGGTATTATTATGTCAGAAATTTGTGTATGTGGCCCACTTAAATCAATTTGCCAATTTTCTGTGGGTCTTTGCATTATTTTGACTTGATCCAAAGAACTCTCACCCTTGCTTTTTTCTTCCTACCCCTCACTTGCTGCAGCCCAGAGAGGGAAGCCAGGCCAACCCAGTGCTCCAGTTCTCTTCAGGAAGGTGCTATCTCATTGAGATGGTGTATGAGTAACTTCTTCCCTGAGAATTAAGAGGATATTAATGGCTGATTGCTTTCATGGTATATGTTTTGAGGGCTATTGAGACACATCCCCATTCTCCACCTAGAAGTATCTGAGGTACTGGATGGTACAGGAGAACTTGCTTTTAACTTTACTCCTTTCTTTGAGGTAGCATGGTATAGTAGAAAAAGTTCTGGGAATGGCTTATAATCTGGATTCTTGTCTTGTCACTTGCTATCTGGGTCAGTGGGAAGCACTGTGGAATCAGCCCAAGAGTAAGACTTGGGGTGGGGTATGGTCAAGGACAGAATGGAGAAATGATCCGTTCATTTTACAATGAAGGAAACTAAGGTCTAATTCATATTTGACCCTGGCACAAACTCTATTCTGACTTAAAACTGGACTGCTTGTGGCATGCCCTTTGAGCATTTACCCAAGCTTTCCTACTTCTGGGAGTTCTCTTATGCTTTTTCTTATGCCTGATAGTCCTTCCTTTCTTTTTGTTGAATTCCTACTTATCCTTTGTAGGTGTATTCATGCCATTTTCCCACCCTTGAAGTCTTCCCTGATCTAATGCATCTATCAGGTGTTTTGTGTTATCATTATTTGTGTAAATAAATTTCCTGAGGCTGTGACTTAATTTCTTATTTAAACTCTTCTTTAAATTTTATTATTTTTTAATTACATGTAGAAACAATTTTTGACAGTTATTTTCTGACATTTTAAAATTCAGATTCTCTCCCTTACTCCTATTACATAAAGACAGGAAATATATGATACAGGTTATAGCAGTGCTTTCATGGAATACATATTTCTGTATTCCCCATGTCGTGACCAAAGACATATTACACATACAATAAAAAATGCATAAAGTGAAAGATCGTGTGCTTTGATATTCAATTCCAATAGTTCCTTCTTTGACTGTGGATAGCATTTTTTATCATGAGTACTTTAGTGTTATCTTGAGACCTTGTTTTGCAGATAATAGTTTAGTCCTTTGCAGTTGATCATTGTACAATATTTGTTACTGTATATGCTATTTTCCTGCTCACTTTCCTTTGTATCAGTTCATATAAGTCTTTCCAAATTTTCTGAACTCATCCTGTTCATTATTTCTTATAGTGCAATAATATTCCATTACAAAACATTTAGTGTTCTTTATAAAATGGATGTTATTTAAATGTTTGAACTGAATGACTGGGAGGATTTTAGTAGGTGTTAAAGGCAGTGAGGATTTCAGGCAAATGTGAGCAAGAGCAGGAAAGCGTGACGGTGTTAAGGAAATTTGTCCAAATCTTAAGTTTGTGTAGGGGTGCTTTTGTCAGCCACCTTCATGGCCATTGAAATGAATTGTTCTCATCTGCTCATTCTGCTGAGGCCTGGGTCTGGGTTTTCATCATCCTTAAGTAGATATCCCTTCTAACTGACTGATGGGTTTGAGACCTGTCATTTACTTGGTTTAGTCTATTTGCCAAGGTGGTGTTACCGGTGTGTGCCAGCTGCTCATGCTTCAGCTTCTTGGAGCCACAGGTGAGAATTGGGTAAAAAGTGGACACGAGAGGTAGATGAGCAGCCCTGAAAAGGGCTCAGCAAGCCTCCACACCAGATGTGCTAGTCTTCTCTGAGCTTTGGGTAGAGTTCAGAAAGAGAGTGAGTTAAAAAATAGGTTGGGGCTTGTCCTTAGCCATGCCTGATATATTCAAGAGTTCTATTAAAGACATTAAGTCAACAAGTCAAGGTAACAAGTATTTATTAAGCATTTACTTTTGTGCCAAGGCCTGTGCTAAGTGCTAGGAAAAAAATAGAAGCAAAAAGAAAGTTAGTCTCTGCCCTCCAAGAGCTTATATTTTAAGGAGGGAAGACATTATATAAAAGAGAACTGAAAAGGGAAGGAAAGAAGATATTTGTGAGGGATATGGAGATCTGGAGAGTTAAGAGCAGAGCTGGGAGAAGTAAAGAAGTGAGCCTGGCTCACCTGGGGACTTCCTCAAGTCACCTTTCTCCTTCCCTGTATGTTGACACCTATTCAGCATATAGCTATCTTAGGACTGAATATTTCTAGTCCTTCAAAATAGTTTCTCATGAAAATCTCCGGAGCCTTACCCCCCAAACTAGCTCTCTCTCCCATTCCTGGGTACATCTCATAGAATATACTGACATATTGCCTTCTGAAAGACATAGTGCCTGTTTATTTCTCTTCCCCTTGTAATGGAATCTTTTCCAGACTTCTGAACCTTGAAACTGATCATTTATCTAAACCCTTAGGTTAGAGCTGATTTTTAAAAATCCCAGCTCCCTTCTAAGACCCATCTTTGCTCAGTGGGATTTTGAGCTCGATTTTCTGAATTGTCTGCTAGTGGGATATTAGAATCATAAATGGCTAAATCCTGACTATTTTGTGGAGATCATAAAGATAAGGACAAGTGAGCCAAGAGAGCTTAACTTGCCTAAAGCCCTACGCTGGGTATATTAACAGAGCTGGAATTAGAACCCTGCTCTTCCTATTCCTAATTCAGTACTCTGTGTACTAGACCCTCTGGCTCTCTTTCCTCACATCTCATTCTGTCAATCTTTCCCATACTCTTAATTTTCAGTAAGTAATAACTAGTCATCAGAAGTTCATGAGCATTTTTTTTTACCAAGTTTGGAATTGTTAACAGACTGGGCACTTCAAACCTACTGCTTTTTTTGTCATCTTGACTAGCCCTTGGTAAAATGTAGCATTTTTCTATTTTTAAATGTTCAAAGACAGGTGTCTAAATAAAGAATTGGTCTCTGAAAATGTAATCTTTTAATAGGGATAAGAAAGATGATCCACAAATAACTTTTTATTTTTTTAAGCCCATGGCTTTTCTTGCATATTGAACTTGGAACAGTTACTATTCCTTTAGGTCAAGAGAGCTTGTCCCGAAGGATGCAGTAAATGTTTTTATTTAGAAAGGCTAGAAAATAGGACATGCTGACCTATTACCAAGTGATAGTGAACATTACCACTGCAACTCTTTAAGACTTTATTTACATAGAATGTGCTCTCCTGAAACAATCTGCTTGGAGCCTGCTTACCCATTTTGTGAATATTCTAAGATGCTGATTATCTTTTTTGACTGCTGCCTGACATTAGACTGTTTGCCTATTTGCTTTTATCTTCGCCCAAGAATAGATGCAGGGTCATAGCATGCACTGTTTTTTTTTAAGTTTTGGAAATTTTTATTTAATTAATTTAGAATATTTTTTCCATGGGGGGGGGCAGCTGGGTAGCTCAGTGGATTGAGAGCCAGGCCTAGAGATGGGAGGTCCTAGGTTCAAATATGACCTTAGACACTTCCCAGCTGTGTGACCCTGGGCAAGTCACTTAACCCTCATTGCCTAGCCCTTGCCACTCTTCTGCCTTGGAGCCAAAACACAGTATTGACTTCAAGATGGAAGGTGAGGGTTTAAAAAAAAAAGAATATTTTTCCATGGTTACAAGATTCTTGTTCTTTCCCTCCCCTACCCTCACCTCCCTCCCATAGCTGATGCACAATTCCCCTGGGTTTTACATGTGTCATTGATCAAGACCTATTTCCATATTATTGATATTTATACTAACGTGATCATTTAGAGCCTATATCCCCCAATCCTATCTCCATCAATCCATGTGATCAAGGAGTTGTTTTTCTTCTGTGTTTCTATTCCCACAATTCTTCCTCTGGATGTGGATAGTGCTCTTTTTCATAAGTCCCTCAGAATTGTCCTGGATCATTGCATTACTGCTAGTAGACAAGTTCATTGCATTTGATTGTACCACAGTGTATCAGTCTCTGTGTACAATGTTCTGGTTCTGCTCCTTTTACTCTGCATCACTTCCTGGAGGTTGTTCCAGTCTCCATGGAATTCCTCCAGTTTATTATTCCTTTGAGCACAATAGTATTCCATCACCAACATGTACCATAATTTGTTCAGCCATTCCCCAATTGAAGGGCATCCCATCATTTTCCAATTTTTTGCCATCACAGCACAGCTATGAATATTTTGGTACAAGTCTTTTTCCTTATGATCTTTTTGGGGTACAAGCCCAGCAACATAGCATGCACTGTTAATTCTGTGAAGGTCATCAATGTCCTTCCAGGTACCTAGGTTCTCAGGCTCCAAGGCATCCTCAGCCATTCACTCTTCCTCACTCCACATTTCCTCAGTTTGACCATATCTTATCATTTTGCTTTCACATTATCTCATTCATCTTCTCTCTATTCACAATTGTCACCCTAGTTCAAGCTCTTATCACCTCTTACCTGAATTATAGCAGTGATGTAATTGGTCTCCATGCTTTGAGATTCTTGCTTTAGTCCTTCTACCCAACAGCTGAAGTGATTTCCCTAACATGCTTTTCCAACATGTCACTAACAATGCTCCTCCCTTTTGCCATGTCATTAGGATCAAATATAAACTTTAACCTGACCCTAGCCAACTTTTCCAGCCTTATACTATATTACATGTTTTTAGACTGACCTCCTGGCTGTTCTTTATATGGAGTGCTTCTCCATTCCTTTGCATTGGGCTCCTCTCATATGTGGTTTGCAGTTCTTCCTCAAGTCTTCCTTTTAGAATTGTCTTTGTATTTCCATTTCCTAACACAGTGCTTGGCATATAGAAAAGCACTTCTAACAGAGAGTTATGAGGAAGCCTAGGAGTCATCTGAACAGAATTCTACCCAGATTATAAATCTGCAGACTATATCTGTAGATTTGGGTTGAATGCTAAACATCAATGACTAGCCCAGGCACTCTGTAGTAGTAGGATGTGTTCTTTTCTTTCTTTCATTTTTTTTAACCCTTACCTTTTATCTAAGAATCAATACTAGGTATTGATTCTAAGGCAGAAATAAGGGCTAGGCAATGGGGGTTGAGTGACTTGTCCAGGGTTACCCAACTGGGAAGTATGAGGCCAGATTTGAACCTGGGATCTTCCCTCTCTTGGCCTGACTCTCAATCCACCTAGCTGCCCCTGAAAATGTGCTTTTAAATAGTAATAGCTTTAAGGTTTGCAAATTGACTTTTTATGTTATCTCATTTGATCATTATGACACCTCTGTGAAGTAGGTGCTATTATATTAAAGCAATTTGAAAGAGTGAAAACAAGTTTAGGGAGATTGATAACTTTGTCTAGGGTCATGCAGAGTGAGTCAGGAAGCCTTAGGTTAGGTAAGCATGAATATACATTCTGGTATCAGAGAAGTTATTGTAGGGAAGATATATATGGAAAGCATACATATCCAGGAATGAGAAAGAGGGATGGTCTTTGGGCTTAAATTCAAACAGCATTCATGACTGAGACAACTTTGAAAGACTAGAGATGCTTAATCCTAAATTAGATGCCTTGAAGACCTTTTCTGCTTGGCTCCAAAAGGCAGAATGAGAACTAAGTTCTGTAATGAATATAGAATTATAACTGATATTGAGGTGGATATTGAATGACTCCTTTTCAGGAATGAAGCCAAAGGGCTGTATCCATTGACACCCCCCCCCCCCCCCCAAGCCCTTGCAACTCTCAAATTCTATGATTACTTCACAACCTGAAAAAGTGTAACTATTAGTAGTAGGAAAAGATAATCTATTAGGATTTACTCTGAGCTAGATAGAAGTATTCCTTGAGCCCCATAACTACTCCTAGTCAAAGAAAATTTGTTTTTAACAAGATCGTTCAACATGGGAAGAGAGGGCCCCAGTCAGATGACATTTATATTAAACCTTAGGTATAACCATCCCTCTAGAGAAATTACATTATTTTTTTTAACTGGCATTCTTGTTTACAAATCAGTCTCCCAGGAACTGGCTGACCAGTTGGCAAGACTTGATCATTCTTGTTGTAATGAATAAAAAATTGTTTCTTTAACCTTTAATATTCATTAAGCCCCTATTTTGTGGATAACATGTACATACATAAGAGGAGTATAACATAACACTCAAGTCTGATTAGGAAAATACTTATTTTTAGTTTGGGTTCATGGTGGGGAGAGTCAAGGAAGACTTTCTGAAAGATGACATTTAAACTGGCTTGTACTAATTTATTAAAGTTTGAGAAGGTTGTTAAGAGTTGGAGGTAATGGGCCTGAGAGGAAAAGAGCAATTCTAGGTGTAGGGAATAGCATGAAAAAGTCTTGGTGGCAGCAAGAAAGTTCAGGACACTGTTAAAGAGAAGAGCAACTAAGCCAACAGAACTGAGTGAGCAGACCCTGTTACAGAGTGGGGCCATCCCACTTCTTATTGCAGAGTGTGCAGTTGAACCATATCAAGACCAGAGATTTGAAATGTGCCCCTTTCTCCTGCTAGGCACAAATCTCTGGGTTTCAGTTTCAACTAAGTTGATGACTAAAGAAATATATCACCAGTGAAGGATAAAGTTCCTGGAGTTAATGTGAACAGCCTGCTGAGAGAGCTAGGCCTGGAGAATAGTGCACTGGGCTGTGGTTAGAATTGGAAAGTACTGGAACATTATGAATTTAAGAAGGCCTCTAGCTCAGCACATCTTTGACCTTCTTGTGTTACTTTTTCAAGATAAAAAATAAGCTCAGGTTTTGATCTCTTTTTCCTTCTTTCCCAATTTCTTTCCTTGGATATTTTCCTCTTGAGTTGTTCTTTCAGAAAACTAGACTACATCTTACCTCCTTTCCCCTCCCCTCAAGTAATTCCATTTTTTATTTAAGTATGTCAGGGTAGTATGATACATAATGGAGCAAAGGATTTGAAGTCAAAAGATCTGCCTAGGTTGAGCCAATGTCTGGAGCAAAATACTTAGTGTGTTAGATTAGATATCTTACTCTATCCTCTTTCACATTTCCTTTACTTTCACTCTCTCTCCTTTTGTAAATAACTACCATAAAAAGTCATTCTGACTAGAGTAATTAATTTTGGCGGCTACATTTCTCATGTAGTTTAGTCCAAACTTTAATTTTTAACCCTTACAATGGAAGTGGTAATTTGGGCCCAGAATATGGAGGGCTTTGAATGCCAAGATAAGGCATTTATTTATACTTTATAGAAATAGGAACTGACTGCAAGTTTTTTTCCTAAAAAAGTAATGTCATCAGAATAGAAACAGAAAACGCTTGCAGCTTGGGGTGGGGAAATGGATGGATAGAGAGAAAATGAAAGGCAAGGAGACTAGAGACAAGGCCCTATTCATAGTCTGGGCAAGAATAGATGAGAGCCCAAATGAAAGAAGGTGACTGCAATGAAAGGAGGAGAGATTCAAGGGAAATTATGAGAGGTATAATTATAAAAATAACTAACATTTATGTAGTACTTTAAGATATGCATTTGATTCTTCACATGACTTGAAGTCATACAGGATTTTTTATGATCCCTGCTTTAAAGACTAGGAAACTGAGGGCTGTCAGTGTTTAAGGATTTGCCCATGGGTCAGATGATAGGTTGGCAATCAGACCATAAACAAAACATTTATTTAGCAACTACTATGTGCCATGCCCTGTGTTAAACTCTGGGGATACAAATATGGAAAGAAAAAGTCTCTGCCCTTAAGGAAATGAAAATTTAATGGGGGAAGACAACACAAAAAAAGAGAGAAAGTATCTGGTAGGAGGGCATGATGCAGATGGGTGAGAAGTGAAGAGATGGCAGGCCTGGATGTGCTCTCACCATAAACTAAGGTCTGGGAGTTCTTTGCCCTGCCCTTCAGAGAGGCAGAGGGTACTGATGAAATATGAATACCTAAGCTGGTGAGTTCTTGCAGGATGATAAGGTTCCTGTGGGTATGTTAGAATTCCAAGGAGAACAGCTAGGTGGGTAAAGAAGGGTTAGAAGATCCTAAGTCTCTCCAGCCTTTCCTTTCTCTTCCTGGTATGGGTTATGCAACCTTTTGGAATAAATAGGATTAGATAACAGATATGTGGTGAAAGATAAGATTCTGAGGTTATGAGCCTAGCAGTTATGCAATCAGATCTTATTCTGCTTTATGAAGCATAGATTGGGCTGGGAGAGGGGCAGGAGGTGATCCTGGAAGCAAGGAGATGTTAGGAGGTTATAGCTTGAGTTAATAATATTATAGGACAGGACCTACCTCCTTTGGTTATAGTTATACTCACATGTTGGTCTTGAGGAGGAGGCCAGCACCTTAGCTAAATTTTATAACAAGATGAATGTTTTAATCATATAATGGGAGGAGGACTGGATTTGGAATTATAGTACCAGAGTATAGACCTTCCTACTTCACAGGGGGTATTAAATAATCAAGTGAGAGGGAATGCTTGGTAAGCACTAGAACCACGGCACTGGAGGGAGATTTGAGTCTATAATATCAAATGAGATCAAAGAAAAAATAATTGTAAAGCACCTAACACAATAGCTGGCATATAGTGTTATAGAAATGTTAGCAGTTATTATTATTATTATGCTCAAGGAAGTCTTGCCCTTTCTTCTGAAGGCAGCCCAAGTTGTTGTCAAAAAGCTTTCCCTTCTATTGAGGCTAAATTTGCCCCTTTTTCCTATTACATTTTCATATGATGTGACAGTAAACTTTTTCATCCTTATTGTCCTCCCTTGGACACTGTCTAACTTGTCAATATCCCTCTAAAATGTGTGGTCCACAACTAACTATGGTATTCCAGATGTACTGTGGACAATGGAATTATTGCCTTCTGGCCAGTGGAGTGGTGTGCCCCAGGAATAGATCCTGCATTGTTCTGTTTCACTACTATCAGTATTTTGGACAAAAGCATAAGTGGCATATTTAGGAGAGGTAGCTAGCATGGCAGATGACAGAGTCAGGATTGAAACCATTCTCAACATGTTAAAATGGTGAGCTGACTACAATAAAATTAAATTTAATAGGGATACAATAAAATTTAAAAGTCTGCTATTTTGGGTTCAAAAGATCAACTGCCCAAATAGAAGATTTGATGTGTGGCTAGATGGTGAGGGAAATTTGAGGATTTTTAGTAGATTAAAAGACCAGTATGAATCAACAGTGGCTGTGGCAGCCAAAGAAACCCTGCTTTAAGAGAAGCATAGTGTACAGGATTAGGGACTTAAGCCAGCTGGGGTCCAGTTTTGTTTGTTTGTTTTTAACTGACCTAGTAGACCACTTGTGAGCTTTGAGAACCAAAACAAGGCCAAAGGATTTATGGTGAGGCTCACTGGTGGCTGAATGGTACTAAAGAATAACTGTTGGCTTCTATAAATCAGGCTTGCAGAAACAGCTTTCTGAAAACTTAGCCTTAATTAACTTTAGAATCTTTTTGTGGCCTTTTAGACTGTGATAACTCCAAGTCATAATAACATGAGCAGCTTCTAGAGGGAATTCATTTGAATGATGGCAGTTACTTTTCATCTTCATAAAACTTTGTAAATTACCAAATCAATTATTGAAAGGCCTGTGGTCTTTAAACATAGCAATTATGGGAACCTGAAAGGGTTTTAGGCTTTACACTAAATGTATCTGAGCTAATGGAATATCTTGATTAGAGGCAGTGAAATTAATAGAGGGAAAAGATGAAACCTTATGATGTTGGCATATGAGGGTGGGCCAGCTGTTAAGGATGAGGGATTTATTGGTCATCTTTTGAATGATGATGATGATGATGATGATGATGTAAAGTGAGAGAAAAGAAAAGTCACAAAAAGGGTTTTCCAGGATGGTAGTGGAGATAGAGTCCCAGCATCAATGTAGTACTTTGATTTGCAAAGCATTTCACATGTTTTATCTTTGAGTGCAGGTGGTATTATTGTCATTTTATGGATAAGGAAATGGAGACTCAGCAACTGAGTAGTCTTTCATCTGTCCAAGGTCACATAACTTGAAAGTAGCAGAACCTGAATTCAAACCTCAGTCTTTCACACATATTCCCTCCCCAGATCTAGATAGTTTCCCACCTCCAGCAAGTGAAGGAGAAGCCTTGATTTACCCCCTGGGGTTAAGTACAGAGCTGAAAGAGTCAAACACAGTTGCCCATTTTAGTTCCCAAATGTTTCCTATTATGAAGCTTGTTAGATACTTTGCTATCCATTCAGCAAACATTGAAGAAAAGTTCATGGAATGAAAATATTTTACTCACGTTGGGCTCCACGACTCTTTCCTTTGTGCCTTTGCAGCTTAACTCTGTTTTTTAAACCCTTACCTTCTGTCTTAGGATCAACACTGTGTATTGGTTCCAAGGCAGAAGAGTGTTAAAGACTAGGCAATGGAAGTATCTGAGGCCACATTTGAATTCAGGACCTTCTGTCTCTAAGCCTGGCTCTCAATCCATTGAGCCTCCTAACTGCTCCTCATCTTAGCACTTTGTAGGGAAATGGAAGAATTGGTGGGGTTGGATTGATGGCATTATGAAACAGTGGGTCATTTCTCCCTTGCTACTTATTCTAGTTTTATTTTGTTCACATATTCAGTATTGTAGTGACATTGGCCTTTTGCTGTTCCCCACACAAAACATTCAGTCTCTCCTCGTCTGTATTTCCTATCTTCTGCAAAACTTTCCAGTCCCCCTTAATGTTTGTGCCATCCTCTGAGATTATCTCTAATTCATTTTGCACATATCTTATTTGTACCTAGGTGTTTGTGTGTTGTCTCACCCCATTAAACAGTAAATTCCTTTAGAGCACTAATTTGTTTTATCATTTTTATATCCCCATTGCTTATCACGGTGCCTGGCACATAGTAGGAGCTTAATGAATGCTTGTTGACTTGATTTGTTTGTTGGTGGTAATGGCTCTTCTCTTAATTGGAGTGACATTCCTGGCAGTGAGATTGAGTACATATGTCAAATGGCTTGTCTATTTTGGTACGTATCATAATTTCTGAAGTGGTGTGGCTTGGTGGAAAGATCATTGGACTTGAAGTCAGAAGACCCGACTTCAAGTCTTGCTCCTGTTGTTGTTCAGTCATGTCCAATTCTTCCTTAAACCCTAAGACCATGGCTATATTGGTGAGGATATGAGATTGGTTTCCCATTTCCTTCTCCAAATGTACCTCGTGCAGCAATGGGGAACCTTTAGAGATCAAGTACTGTGCCCTGCTCCTTTGCCCCCCCCCCTTTTACCCCACACAGGGGAGGGAGGAAGAGCTTCCATTGGGCTGCTGGGGGGAGGGAAGCAGCTCTGCTCTTCCTTTCTAGTTACAAACTGGGGGGGGGGTGCCCACAGAGAGTGCTCCGTATGCCCTCTGGCACCTGTGCCATAGGTTCACCATCACTGATCTGTCAGTTCTAACAGAGGTTAAGTGACTTGCTGAAGATCACACAGCTAAGGAGTGTCTGAAACTGGATTTGAGTTTAGGTGTTCCTGACTCCAAGCTCAGTACTCTCTCCACTGAAACACTATCCCAAGGCTACACCTCTAGATTTGAACTCATGTCTCCCTGACTACAGGCTCCAGTCTGTGCTCCCTTCCTCATCCCTCATCTCTGCCCTCTAACATGCTGCATCCCAATCTGTTCCTCACAACTCTCATGGGGTTGGAGGTACAAGAATTTGCCTCCCTATTATACAGAGGAAATGGAGGCTCAGAAATAAGTGACTTGCCTGGAGTTAAACAGCTAGTAACTGTTAGAAATCTTTACTGTTAGGGGCCACTGTGGCTCAGTGGTTGAGAGCACTGAGCCTGAAATCAGGAAGACCTGAGGTGAAATCCAGTCTCAGACACTTCCTAGCTATGTGACCTTCAGTGAGTCACTTAACCTTTGTATACTGAGGAGGCAGGTAGGTGGCTGAGTGGATTGAGTGCTTGCATTGAGGGGTGTGGTTTAATGGGAAATACTGCCTGAGTTGAAATTCCTGGCTCTCTCATTTATTAGCTTTATGGCTTTGGGCACAAGTATCCCACCCTACCCTTTCCCTGGGATAGCACTGGATGAGAATGGGGAATAGAAAGTTAGCCAAGTTGGTTGAAATGGACCTTCTTTGAAGCAGAAGTCATCTGAGAGAAGATTGGACAGGCAGATTGAAAGCAGGTTGAGGAGGGCCTTGAATGACAGTCAAGAATTTTAATTTTATTTCATATGTAATGGGGAGTCAAAAAGGGTTTCTGTGAGAGAATGTTTTCTGTAAATTTACTGTCTTTAGCGTCCTTCACTACTTTCTTACCTTGTCTCATCTCTTAAAAAGGAAGCAGGACCCCTATTCTAACTTCGATTAGAATGACACTGTATTCTGCTTTATGTAAGGAAATGGGGAGAGGGGGGCGCTACATGCCTGACCTAGATGATGTGAACTTCACTGATTGAAAACATATGGTGTTAATTTGGGAAAGTGGTCTAGTGTTTATTTCCCTGGAAAATTTTAATCAGGGGTCCTCACCTCCTAGTTGTCCAGTTGAGATCTTGGGACCTAAAAAACAAACAAACAAAAAGAAAACTCTGACTTCCTGGATAGAAATCAGTCTTTTCAAATATAAACTTAGCTCAAATTCACTTGGAGATCCAGCAAGTCCTGTCCCTCTTTCCTGCCCTGGGGTTGTTCTGGCTTTGAAGTTGCTGTTTGCCTGAGCCTGAGAACTGCCTGGTTCTCTTCCCAGCAATCACTGTTCTCAGGGGCTTGGAAAAGATTCCATGTTCTTCAGAACCTGGCAGGCTTCTGGGCTTGCGTGGTTACTTCTTCTTGTTGTTTTTTTACCTTTTTGTAAAATAGAACTAGATTAGAGGTGAAGCTAGAGGTGACTAAACTCATCTGTCCTTATGTATTCTACAACAGAAGAAACTACAGGCACACCATGTGGATGTTGGTGACTAAAAGCCACACCCTCAAAGGGAGAGCCCTGTGAAAGGGAAAAAATATTTAGGCAAATCCTTAAAAGTGTATTCTTTGGATTTGGAATTTAAAAACCTGGTTTTGAATCCAGGGTTTGCCATATTGGAGTGTATGTGTATGTCCACATGTGTGTACAATAGTCCATAGTCAGTAAACATTTATTAAGTGCCTACTACGTGCCAGGCATTGTGTATGTGTGTGTGTGTACAAATTCTAGGGCACACTCGGGTTTTAAAAACCAGTGGGGGGGGGGGTGAGATATAACCTTTATTTACACTAGTATGCCATCTAAAAATATGAGCTAAAGCTAACCAAGGTGCTTTTGTTTAGGATAAAGAAAGTTACTAGAAAAAATGAGATGATTGTATTGTGACCATTGTTCCCCAACCCCCAACACAGAGCCAGGCCCTAGGAGGCAGGAGACATGGATTCTAATTTGAACACTATCACCAACTGGCTTTGTGACTCTGGGCAGTTTTACTGTCCAAAGCCTCAGACACAATATGTAGCCTTTCTCAGGGTAATTGAAAGAAGTAAGTAGATATGAAGCTATTTAGAAAGTCTAAAGAAAAGAGGTGGGGAAGAGTCAAATAGTGGTAATATGGACTAGATTCTCCCCTTCCTAATGCATTGCCCTTTAATTCCAGGCGTGAATGACAGAGGAAGTGCCCTCCAGTGCACTTAGTGAGGTCAACCTACGTCTTCTTTGCCACGATGACATAGACACAGTGAAGCAGCTCTGTGGTGACTGGTTCCCAATTGAGTAAGTAAAATCTGAATTTAAAAACCCTGTTCTTTGGGTCTACAAATTAGAAGGCATTTAGGGGACACACAGAAACTAGAATGGACCTTAGACTCTAAAGCTCTAATGTCAGGGCCAAAAGGGACCTTAGAGAACATCTAGTCCAGAAATTCTTAGCCTTTTGGGAGGCCTGGGCTACTTGGCAGTCTAGTGGACAGAAACCTATGGACTCTTTTTCAGAATGATGTTTTAAAATGAAAAAAAAAAAGTGAAATTACAAAGGAAACCTATCTAGTTGTCAGGATATTTTTTTAAGAAGCAAAAACAAGTTCACAGACTCCAGGTTAAGAACTCCTGGTCTAATCTAACCCTTCTTAGAGAAAACAGTTCTGGAGAATTGATTTATTCCTAGTCCCATGACTAGTTAGTGACAGAGCTGATACTTAAACTCACTTTCCTAACTCCCAGGCCACTCTTTTGAAATAATATTTGTAAAGCACTTTTAGCACAGTGCTGGCACATAGGTGCTTCATGAATGTTTATCTTCTCCTTTGTTCCCCTTTTTACTGCTCTCTCTCTATCCCTTTAAAAGACTCTTTAAGATAGATACTTCCTCCCCAGATTATACTGCCAAGATCCCTGACTAAAGCCAGATAGTGCCGGTTCTTCAGGAATTGGGAAAGGAAGGCTTTGTGGAGGAGGAAGAGAAGGTCCAGTGAACTGAGTCTTGGGGGTATGGAAGATTCACAAGCTAAGATTGGGGTATGTGGTTGGGGAAGCAAGGACATTCCAGGTGTAGGAAATGGTATACACAAAGGGCTGGAGGTGGAAGAGTTCAAGGTGCACTGAATGAGTATGTCACATAAGTTAGTTTGTAGCGTAGTTGTGTAATGCCAAGTGTAAGTAGCATTTGAATCATCTCTTTCCATTTACTTTTCTTATTTCTTTGACTCACTCTCTATGGGGTGCCCCACCTGTACTCCCCTCTGCCTAAAGATGACATATAACAACCCAGTGCCAGCTAAACTCTCCATTTTGCTGCTTAACTTCTTCAATTCTGGGCTGTCTTGATATGGCCCTTTTACAGTGTCCTCTAAAGATGCAGTAAGCCTTTAAAGCTCTCATAACTCATTAGCTGAAGGAAAAGCTGCTTTTTGCTTCTCATACCCACTTCCCCCATCCCTACCTGGTGGTGTTGCTGCTGCTGTCCTAGGATGTAACTTCCTGAAGCAAGGTGATACAACTGAGTGGGACATGAACCCATGTCCTCTGAGTCAAGATCTGAGACTTCTCCCTGTGCAGTGTTGCCTACAAGTAAATTAGACCCTATTATTAGGGAAGATTCAGAGACTAATGGTTGTAGTCAGATATCTGGCCTTTAATTTATGTCTGTTTATTCAGCAGTAAATTTATCCAACAAAATTGAGCATTTGTTAAGTACCTGTCACCTGTTTTGTAAGAGGGCATATTCTTTGGGGAAGGAAAAAAAAATATCTAAGCTTGCATTTTTTTAATCTGAGTTCTCCTATACCTTTGGTACAAGGGCAGATTCTTTAGAGATAATTGTAGTAGTATAACTTCGGTGTGGAGGGCGTGACCAAGCACAGTAGCAGTCTAATTAAACAGGACCTGATATAGCAGTAAAGGCCGGCGGTGATAGAATGGCATGTTCCCTATTAAATCTAAGAACAGCCATTTATTAAGTGCCCGCTGTAGAGAAAGCACCATATTAGTACCTGGGGAAATAGGAAGCATAGATGACATACTATTCCTGGCCTCATGGAGTTTATATTTTGATAAAGGAGATTGGACACAAATATATGATTATGAGATAGACTAATAGAAGATGTGAGTAAAGTGGTAAGATTTGACTGTTTGAATTGGAACTTGAACAATGAATAGACTTTCAGTAGACAAAGTTAGGGGAGGGAGGGTGTTCTAGGTATTAGGAATTGAGAGACAAGAAAGTGTGTTTGTGTACAGGTGGATGACAGTAAAGAAACTACAGTTTGGAAGTTCAAAGTATTGTGAGATATACTGGAAAGGCAGTGTGCCAGCACTTTAGGGGGGACCATGAATACCTGGCTAAGGAGTTTGGGTTGTGTCAGTAGGCGAGAAGGCTAAAAAGTTCTGATCAATGAGGTGACATTCACAGCCATGCCAGATTAATCTGGCACCTTTATGAAGGATAGTTTGGAGAGTAATGGATATCCCAGACATACCTGAACTGTTGCATTAAAGAACACCTTAAGGGACTGATAGGTGACTCAGTGGATTGAAAGCCAGACCTAGGGACAGAAGGTCCTGGGTTCAAATATGATCTCAGATTCTTCCTTATTGTGTGATCCTTGGCCAGTCACTTAATCCCCATTGCCTATTAAAAAAAAATACCACCACTGCCTATGAACCAAAATCTGCTCTTACACAGTTGACTTTGAGAATACAAGATTCTATCATGCTGATTTCTTCTTATTAATGTTCTCCCCCTTCCCGCCATGTGCTTCTTTGTGTTAAGGGTAAATTTTTGGGTTGAGACTAAATATATTATTTAGTGGTCACAAGGGATTTAAATTCTAAATCCCAATGAAATACTCAAGTCAGAATGGAATTTTATGGTGGTTTATTTACAATAGAATGAAGAAATTGAGAAGGAGAAAGAGGGATGTAACCATGAAAATATGGTTTGCCAAGACTGTGAATTGCCAAAACTGTAAAGGTTTTGGCCAAACTGTAAAGATAATTTTTAGTGTCTTGATTTATATTAAAAATAAGTGGTCACCATGGGAAAATTCCCAAATATGAAAATACCCAAGTCAACTGGGTTTTATGGAGATTTTAATTAATACAAATGAAGGAATTAGGGAGGGAGATAGGGGGAGGGGGGGACAGAGAGATAGAGACAGAGAGAGAGGGAGAAAGACACAGAGAGAGAGGGACAGAGAGAGAGAGAGAGATATCAGTATCAATCACCACAAGATCCAAGCAAGCGCTAGTCCTTCACTGAAATCCTCATCTCCTGAATTAAGTTCAGAGACTCTCCTCTGAACCCCTGAACTGAGTTTCGAGCTCCAATTCAACTTCCAAACTGAACTCATATTTTAGCTGAATTCAATTGCCTTAATTTGTTCCTTCGCTTCCTTTTAAAGATATTTGTTCTCATCTTTGGTTCTCACCTTCTATGGTTAGGAAAAAAACCTCTTGAGTATTTCACACCTCTTGTTAAGCTTGCCGTTTGTAAGTTGCTTGACCTTTTAGTGACTAATTTAGCCTTTATAGGTACTTAGCACCCTTTTGTATTAGATCTAAAAATAAACCACCTAGCTTAAGATTTTTGCTTTACTATAAGTATGTTAGGGACTTTCATTGTTCAATCAGGAGTTTACAACTTTTATCTTCCCCTAAGGCACTGTCTGAACAGGGTGGAGTAATTTTAAAAGTTCTCAATACATTCCTGATCAAATACCTCCATTGTTAAAAATGGGGAATAGCTAGACAAAATCTTCTAAGGTACAGTCTGAGTAGTTTTAAGATTCACAGAGAAAGGGGTAAAGATCTATACCAGCCTGGCCTGAGCCAGGGGGAGTTCAGAGGCCTCTCAGCCAAGGGGCCTTCCCAGAAGATTAAATCTAGTTCAGCTTCCAGGTAGGAGGCCTCCTTCAAGATGAGGGACTTCTTGAAGGCTGGAACCTTCAGAAGAGTCAAGGGAAAGGGAAGTCAGCCTTAACACACATGTTACCATGTAGTCGCCTAAGGGAAGCACCCACACTTCAGAGCTCACCCAAGGTCTTTACATCACTTCCTGTGTCTCACATGTAGCCAGGGGGTCAGTCAGCCATCTCTGATTTGTCACTTGCTAGCACATGCCAGTCATAGGCCTTCCTCTTCCACACTCAATCCTTAAGTGGGGGTGTATACATTCCTGGTTGCTAGAATTCTAAAGACTAATAAGCAGGGTGGGGTAAAACCATTTGTGACATGAATTTACTCCATTTTGTTTCTTTTCCCATTTCTCTTAGTATTAACCTCTTTTTTTATCTCCAGTTTTATATATATGTATATATATTTATGCATACATATATCTATATACTTATTTGTGTCTTGGCATTTCATCCTATACAGTTTGTCACTGTTCCCTCTAAGTATAATTCTTCTAGCTACCCAGGTGATAATAACAATTTTTAAGAGTTGCCAATATCCTCTTTTCTTGTAGGGATATATATCATTTTAACTTATTGGGTCCCTTAAAAAAAAAGTTTTGTTGTTGTTTTTTTCCCCTTAATTACCTTTTGGTGATTCTTTTGAGTTCTGTGTTTGGGCATCAAATTTTCTGTTCCAGTTTGGTCTTTTCTTTACAAATGCTTGGAAGTCTTCTATTTTATTAAATGACTATACTTTTCCCCCTGCAAGAATATAGTCAGTTTTGCTGGGTAGTTGATTCTTGGTTGTAGACCTAATTGCCCTGCTTTCTGGAATATCATATTCCATCCCTTTCGGTCCTTCAGTGTAGATGCAGCCAAATTTTTTCATTCTTTTGATTTTGTTTTATAGTTTTGTGCTGCCTTGTGAAGTTGCTTGCTTCTAATTGTTGTATTCTGTTTTTTAAAGACTGAATTTCATCCCTAGCTTTTTGGTCATCCTCTTTCTGGTCTGATTTTCTTTGGAAGTCATTTTTCATCTCCTTTGTCTCATTTTCAAGCTGATTAATTTTGTCTTTCAAGACACTATTTTCTCATTTTAGTTCAAGTGCCTCTGTTTCCAGATAACTTATCTTGCTTTTTAAGTTCTTTTCCCAGTTGTCTTCAGCCTCTCCTAATTGTGTTTTGAATTGTATTTTGAGTTCTTCCAAAGACTCTGTCCAATTCACTGGAGTTTCTGTTTTTTTGTTTGTTTGTTTGTTTGTGGTTTTTTTTTGCTTGCTGTTCCTTCATCCTTCTTTGTTCCATTTGCTCTTTGTTCATTGCCTGGATAGAAGCTGTCAATTGTAATTTCTTTTTTCTTTTTCTGTTGTTTGCTCATATTTGCCCATTCTTTTACCCCTGTAGTTGCCCATAGTCTTGCTCCTCTCATTATGTCCTGGATCTGTGGGGTTGGGCTTTTCTGTCAGCCTTCACCCTTGGAGTTTAGTCAGCAAAGCTCTCAGAGCAGTCTGTGGGGGAGGGGTGTTGGAGCTTGAGCTTCCCTGCCCTCTGAAGGCTTGGTAAGATTAAGCTGTGGATCTTGCAGAGCTGGATGTGCCCTGAGGCCAAAACCTTGGGAAGGGGGGGCAATATGGAGTGTACCAGCTGCTATTAGGCTGCCTCCTCTATGATTCTCCTCCAGCTGCCTCCCAGCCACCTGTGTTCAAAGCCCTGAGCCTGGCATAGCTCTGCCCTCAAGGTACTCCCTCCAGACTAGCGCCCTTGCCCACCCAGGGATTCTAGCCACTGCTGGAGGCTCGGTACTGTAGGTGGGGGAGGGGTCCTGGGACCTTCCTTCTTCCTTCCCCTTAAACCCAACTGTTCTCAAATTCAGGCTTTTGGGAGGGGGTGTCCCTTTTAAGTTGAGTCCAGAAGGAGGGTTCCTTAGCTCTGTCCTGTTGTTAGATTTGGTTTTCAGTCCCCTAGGGGCATTTTGTTTTTAATTGGCAAGGAAGGGTTTTCAGAGGCCTGAACTTTCGCTGCCTATACACTGCCTCTACACCTCCATCCTGACTCCTCCTACTGTTTATTATTATTATTATTTTTTTAAACCCTTACCTTCTGTCTTGGAGTCAATACTGTGTATTGGCTCCAAGGCAGAAGAGTGGTAAGGGTTAGGCAATGGGGGTCAAGTGACTTGCCCAGGGTCACACAGCTGGGAAGTGTCTAAGGTCATATTTGAACCTAGGACCTCCCATCTCTAGGCCTGGCTCTCAATCCACTGAGCCACCCAGCTGCCCCCTCTACTGTTTATTATTTAAAAAGCATTTGATTTAATAAAGTAACATGCCACTTTAAAGGCTTTCCAACTAGATGTATTCTGTGCTTATATCAAAATTATTCAAGACTATGTGAAGGCTATAGTAAGAGAGAACCCCTCTGATCCTGAAAATCAGGGGGGCCAAAGGTGTCCTCTGCTATTAGTCATGGAGGAGACATAGCTCAGAGTCCAAGTGGATGAGAGATTCCTTATGGATGGTGAGGACTTCCAGATGCTTCTGTTTGTAGATATTGTGCTAGTTGCACCAGGCCCTAAAACACATTATGATCAAGATATACAGTTGGATAGACAGCCTATAGAGCTTGTACATTGGGATTGGAGTTGGAGGGGTAGCAGAGGTGTTCCATGTAGGTGTTGGATATACGTTGTTTGTGTTTTCTGTTATGTGTGGGTATACCTTGAACAGACAGTGCCAATGGGCAATGAATTAGGTCCATATTTAAATAAGAGGAGGAAATAGGTTAGATTGCTTTTAGGAAGTTGCAAAAATTCTTTAATGATAATAAATTACTCCAAGAAATAAAGTCCTACTTTTTAAAAAATGTTTTATTATATATTTACTAATATAATCCATCCTAACTCTACTCTCTGTAGAGTCATCCCTTACTATAAAGAATTAAAAAGAAGGGAAAAAGGCAGCTCAGCAAAACTAACCAACATATCATCTGAGTCTGATAATCTATGCACCCCTACATCCCTACTTCTTCAAAGAGGTATATTTTCTCATCTCTTCTTCAGGACTAAGCTCAATCAGTTTAGCTTTCAGTTTTGTTGTTCTTGTTCTGTCATTTATACTATGGTCATCATGTATATTGTTTTCCTGGTATTTTTTTCATTCTGTATCAGTTCCATAGAACTCTTCCTATGTTTCTCTGAATCTTTCATGGACAAAGTTTCTTGCAGCTCAGTAATATTCCATTATATTCATGTAACACTGGTGGTATATGGGTGCCAGTCATGTTATAGAATCCAAAGAAGAAAAATGAGTCTCACTCACAGAATGCAGTAGAGAAGCACACCGTAGAGTGAGCAAGCTGTGATATATATAACAAATAAGAAACTTCAGAGAAAAACTGGAGTAAGAATGTCACTCAAAAAAATGTGATGAAAAAAATGGGCTGGGCATATGCTTTTGAAAGTGAGGAATAATGGTGAATTTAAAAAATGGATAAAAATTAATCTCAGAGACTTTATACTAAATGTATAAGTATTTATTAGTAAAGATAAAGATAGTGAGAAATAAGGTTTCCAGCCTTTCTAACCTAAAGTCTCTAGCCTAGTTAATTTTGCCCCATCAGGTCCTACATTCTCTATGTGTCCTGGTTTGTTTCATAAGTGGGGGGCCAGTACCCACATGGTCCAGCCAGACAAATTAAGGATCCTTCATTTGACCTAAGATTTCACCTCAGTCGCCATATGTCATTCCCTGACTTCTGCCAATCAGGAATCTTGCCTGCCACTCTGGCAAATTAAGTCATATGACTCTATGACTCCTATAGCTACTTAATTATGATGAGTCTCCTGGGATTGGACTAGGTTGCAGGTCCCTCGGATATTTGACTCACATAGTGGATAGTCCCAGAGCTCCACTGGTGGCCTCATTACATGAGTAGAGTTATAGAAGATTATGGACAAAAGTCACACATGATGAATAGGTGTGGATGAGTGTTGGCGGGAGTAGCCAAATCAGTGGGATCACAAATCCATTCAAATATTTGAGTATGGGGCCTGGTAACACCAGGAGTTGAAAGGAAGGATTTCAGTAGATATTGAACTAATATTCAGAGAGCTTTAAGAGCTAGATTATTGACTAGGCAACTGATGTGGGATGTCTTAAGTACAGAGTAAGTGAAAGGCACAGAAAAATATTTAATCATCTAATTGAACAAGACCAAATAAATCAGTATAACCCCTTAAAAGTAGAAAGGAGAAGTTAGTATGTTTTCTTAATGAAACTAGTGTATATTATCTTAAAATACATATACTAGTCACCATTTATTAAGCATCTGCTATGTGCCAGGCACTGTGCTAAACCCTGGGAATATGAAGAGAAGCAAAAAATAGTCCTTGTCCTCAAGAAGCTCACAGTCTGATGGGGGGAGGAAGCATGCAAACTGTATAAATATAATCTTTGAGATAAATTGGAAATAATCTGACGAAAAGCACGAGCATTAAGGGGGATTAGGAAGGACTTCATTTAGAAGATGGGTTTTGACTGAGATTTGAAGGAAACTAGGGAAACCAAAAATCAGATTAAGGAGGGAAAAAATTCCAGGCATGAGAGAGAATGTGTGAAAATGCCTGAAGCAGAGTGATGGCATGTCTTGTGTGATGAATAGCAAGGAGGCCACTATCACTACATTACAGAGAAGATGAATGTAAAGTGTAAGAAGACTGGAAAAAGAAGGGGAGAGAGACAAGATACAAAGGACTCTGAAAGTCTAACGGGATTTCATATTGATTCTGGAGCTTATCAGGAGCCCTGGAGTTTATTGACTGGGACAGGGGGGAACCTGTATTTTAGGAAGATCACTTTAGCAGCTAAGTGAGGATGGACTGGAGTGGGGAGACAATTGTGGCAGGCAGATCCACCAGCAAGTTCTTAGTAGTAGTCCAGGCGGGAGGTGCCACCCTGTACACACACCACTGATCTCTTTGTTTGTTTCTCTTTGTAGGTACCCTGACTCATGGTATCGTGACATCACTTCCAATAAGAAATTTTTTTCTCTTGCTGCAACTTACAGAGGAGCCATTGTGGGTATGATAGTTGCTGAAATAAAAAGTAGGACAAAGGTACATAAAGAGGTAAGTAGAAGAGTACCTTTGATCCTTCAGAAAATCCATATATTTTGTTTTGTCCAGCAGTAGGGGAGAGCGGAGTTGGGAGGGAAGAACATCTCTTCCATTCTCTCAATAAAAGTAATTCATCGTGAGCTGCTATGGTAAGCAATACTTCAATCTTGGCACTTACGTGACTTGACCCTTAGATAACAGATATACCATCAGCCCATATGTGAAACCTTTCCAGTTTGATAGGTCCTACTAGCTTTAGGACTTTTGTTTCAGAAGATTAGAGTACTGAGCTCACCTTCACACACATTGAGGCATAGAAAAAAAGACTTTAGTTAAAGACAGATATGTCAGAAGGAAAAATAATGATTTTTCCCTATGTCAGAAGGAAAAATAATGATTTTTCCCTTTCTTCTTTTCTATAGTCAGGGTCAGTAGAGATTCCAGCAGAATTGTTATTTGCATCTTTGATTGTTTGCATTTGACTTTTTGTGGTCAGAGAATCAGATTAGAACTTGTAGAATTTGTTATGACATTTTTCCCTTTTTTAGATTGAGTAGATGTTATTGATCCTTTTGGGGAAGGGGGTTTTTCTTGATGCCAGGGTGTTGAGGAATCAGGATGTGCTAGAAACAATAGGTAGTATTAACATTTTCAAGACATGAAATTTTGGGAGATCTTGCCTCTTGCATTAAATTCTCTTCTCCTATCTACCATATTAACCCATCTCTGTTCTCTGATAACATCAAATATCAAAGCCTAGGTCCTCCAGGAAGATTTCCTTTATTGTTCTTATTTCTTTTTAAATTTTTTTCATTTTAAAATTACATTTCATTCTGACTTGAAACAAACACTAAATAATATTTTCCTATTTATTTCATGTCCCAATAGTAAGGGCTCTCATACAGTTAAAAAGCATCTGAGGTCATATTTGAACCCAAGATCTCCTGTCTCTAGGCCTGCCTTTCAATCCACTGAACTATCTAGTTTCTCCCCTCAATATTTACTTTTGTAATTATTGTATTTCTATGTTGGTTATTTGTTTATTTCATTTCTTTTTTTAAATAATTCAGATCTTTAAGACAAAAACCATAATTTTGTCTTTACTATAGAAAATAGTTGGCTCAAAGACATACTATTAATATCTTTTGGCTTTTGTATAGTGCTTTATGGTATATAAAGTATTTCCTTATGATAATCTTGTTATAAGGAATCATACCTTGCCAGTATCATTATTTCCATTGTATATGTGGGAAATTGAGACTTGGTGTGGTTAGGTGAAAGGGGTGGAACTGGAAGTCTTCCTATTACAGATCCAAGATCTCTCACCTTCTAACCTCTGTAATTCCTATAGGCACCCAAGCGATACTCATGCATTGTGACTCAAACCTTTATAATTTACAAGTGTAAGACACTGAAGAAATATGAATATCAATGGAGCATTCTGTTCCCTCCAGATGGTCTCCTTATAGGTTTGAATGCAGAATAGTTTTGAATTACAAGATGGATTCATAAACAAAACCAATATCTATCTAAATTATTTGCAACCTAAAGCAACTAGCTGGTGGTTTGTTTTTTTTTTCTGTCCACTTTTTTTCTATTTACAAAGAAAGAGGAAAGGTAGCTAGGTGGCTGAGTGGATTAAGAACCAGACCTGGGGATGGAAGGTCCTGTTTTCAAATGTGACCTCAGACACTTACTAGCTGTGTGACCCTGGGCAAGTCATTTAACCCCAGTTGTATAGCCCTTTACTACGTGTCTGCCTTGGAACCAATACTTAGTATCAATTCTAATACAAAAAGTAGGAGGTTTTTAAAAAATAAATTTTTAATTAAAAAAAGGAAGAGGAAAAGTCTTTTTTTTCCCCTAGAAAACCCAAGGATTGCTCTAGTGGGTTATCATCTTGGTTGGCCCAACCTGATGTCTGATTTCTAAACTGTGGCCTCAAGAGACCTCTTGTGTAAGAGCATAGTTAGTTCTTCTTGAAATTATAGCATGGTGAAAGGTAGTGTGATATAGTGGTGGGAACACTGGGTATGGAGTCAGGAGAGAGAACTGGGTTCATATCCTGCCACTGGTATTTACTAGTACTTCCTAGGCCTGCCAGAGTTCCTTACTAGAAAGCCAGAGGTACTTGGTTTAGAGCTGTTGCCCTCCCCATCTCCATGTGTCTGAGGCATTCCTCACTTCCTCTGTCCAGCAGCCAGTGGCAGCGCTTCCTCCCCTGTCTGGGGTAAGGCTTGGGTGGGATGGGAAGGAATCACATGCTACATGAGGGAGCTGTGAGGAAGCTGTGCAGATGGCAGTCTGTGAAGTCTGTGGTAAAGGTGATTCTTGTGATGGGGTTGGGTTGAACTGGATGTGTGGGGAGAATCGCTCACAGAATGGTGCAGAGCTGGAGGGGAGGGGAGTGCTGGGGCTGCTCTCCTCCCCTTCACATGTTCCTCTCATCATCTACCCTTCTGCCCAGGAACCCAGTGGGAGCTCATCCTCCCTCTTATCTGGAGTAAGGGGGGGGGTGCATCACAGGCTGAGGGGCGAGGCTTGGCACTTAGTCTGGGGATTTGGGGGGACAGGGTCTGGTACTCCGTCTCTAATAGGTTCACCATCACTGGCCTAGGAACTCCAGAAGTCACTATACTCTTGGAGGTGAAGTTTCCCATTGTAAAAAGAGGACGATACTGTGTGTATTACCTATTTCATAGACTTATTGTAAAGACAAGACTTTATTTATCTATTTATTTATTCATTCATTTATTTATTTTTTGAATAACCTGTAACTTCTGTCTTAGAATCAATACTATGTATTGGTTCTAAGGCAGAAGAGTGGTAAGGGCTAGGCAAAGGAGGTCAAGTGACTTGCCCAGGGTCAAATAACAGGGAAGTGTCTGAGGCCAAATTTGAACCCAGGATCTCCTGTCTCTTGGCCTGGCTCTCAATCCACTGAGCCACCCAGCTGCCACCAAAACCTTAAGGCACCAAAGAAATGTGAATCAGAACTGTCATAGTAGAGCTCTTTACAATTTAAAAGGCACTATCTTCCAAACACACCTTTAAGGTAGGTAGTGCAAATATCAATATTCATTTTATAGATGAGAAAACTGAAGTCTAAAAAGTGAAATGCTTTACCCAGAGTTTCCTAGATAGTATCAGAACCAGGATCTGAATCCAGATCTTTTCTTATTCAGTGTGCAGTTCCCATTATATGAATGTCTGCCTCCAATATTAACCTAACTGTTTTTTCTTTAAATTCTCTACAGGATGGAGATATTCTAGCCTCAAACTTCTCTGTTGATACACAAGTCGCATACATCTTAAGTCTAGGAGTGGTAAAAGAGTTCAGAAAGCATGGAATAGGTAAGACTGGTCAGAGTGCCCTCTCTGGGTGAGTGGGCAATATGCTGAGATTCCTTGTTTGGATTTTTCTCTTGCTTTGAGTTTCATGAATGTGGAAATGACAGATTTAGAAATTGAATGTTAGCACTAGGAAACAAATGTGGATCTAATTGCTCATATTTCTCTTGTGCTTTAAAGTTTACAAAATATTGACAATAATCTCATACAGTGGGTAGTGTAAATATTCTCATTTCACAAATGAAGGAAATGAAGCACCTGCTATTGTGACTAAGGGCTTTTAACCAAGGTTCTTCTGACTCCAATCTAATTGTCTTTCCATTCTGTCCCATTGGATCTCCCTGAGGAAATGGAATAAAGTATGGGAGTTGTTCTATTACACTGCACTTCTTTGTTACATAGAATGTGAAGAACAAAAAGGGACTTTTGGGATTGGTGAAGATATCACAGAATCCTAGAGCTAGAGGTGGAAGGCACCTTGGAGACTGAGTTTTACCCCTTTTGTTTTACAAATGAGGAAACTGAGGCGCCCAGGGAGGCGAAGTAACTTGCTAATGGTTATAGGTAGTGTTAGAGATAGCATTTGAACCCATGTCTTCTGGCTTCAAAGCCAGTATACTCTTTCCATCATACCATATTGCTGTTAGAAAGTGACCTGTTTAAATGTCTTTTTTTTTCTTTTTTAATCCTTCCTTCTGTTGTTAGAATCAGTACTGTGTATCTGTTCAAAGGCAGAAGAGTGGTAAGGACTAGTCAGTGGGACTTAAGTGACTTGCCCAGGGTCATTAAAATCTTTTTAAAAGGCTTACTGATACCTTTTGTTTTTCCATCCCAGTAATTTCAGAATATTTTCCCTCCACCCCATCCCACCAATCATCAAGTGGCCTCTTTTTTTTTTAATAGCAAAGATAAAGAAAAAGAAACTAGAGGTTAGCAAAACCAGCCAATGTATTAACCAGATCTGACAGCAGGTACCACATTCCACACCTCTCAGAAGAAAAATGGTTGTGCTTAGGAGCTTAGCCTTAGACATTACAATTCTATAGCAGCCATTTAAATTTTATTATTCCTTCCATTTACACTGTGCAGTCACTTTACTCTTCATCATTATTTGTCTTCCCAGGTTTCTCTGAATTCTTCAGCTTCAGTATTTCCTCAATCTATGAAGACTTTTATTCTAATTATTACCATAAAAAGTTGCTGCTCTGCATTTTGGGATATACTTGCACCTTTCTTTCTGTCTCTGATTTTCTTGGGGTGTGTGTGTGTGTATATATATGAAAAAAAAAATATATATATATATATATATATGCGCGCCTATTAGGAAACTAGTTCAAAGTGTATGAACATTTTAGCATAAAATATAAATTGCTTTCCAAAATACTTGAACCATTCATGGCTCCACCGACAATGCATTAACATGTCTACGTTCTTCAATACCATTTCACCAAACTACTATATGGTTATGAGCTTGATGAAACCTCTAAATTAATATACTGTAATAAAATTGTTACAACTTACAGTAGGATATGCTATTTTGTTTTATTGTTTCCAGAAAGCCAGTATTTTGTGCATGCTATATTTGTAGTCAACAATATAGTATTCATAGAAGAGGATTTTTGAGAGATTTAAAAGCAATAATAGTACTTATTGTGGGAGGACATTTATTGTTATGGTTTTTTCTTCTGCTATTTGAGTGCTATATAATATGCTATGTAATGGTTACAATGGGTTTGACTAAATTATAAGAGTAAAACAAATGTTGTGGTTACCATTTATGGAAATTAACCCTTAAGTCACAAGACTATTACTAGTTCTAATAGCCTTATTATAGTAAGATAAAGATAACAAGAGAGGGAAATATAGAAAAGAAGTAAGGAATTACCTAGCCTATCAACCTAAAGCCTAACAATCCAGAGTTTGCTCAGAATTTCAGCTTCAGAAATACCCCTCCCACCTCTTCCTTCAGGGTCTCACCTTATATGCTATTCCCTTCACCCATTAGCTCTCCTACATCACACACACACACACACACACACACACACACACACACACACACACACCCAACCAATCACAATTTCTCAATTAGCCTGGCACCACCCAGGGGGACAGTGCCTATAGGTTCAATTATCTGGTTGCTGATTGACCCAAATTTAAAACAAATGGAAGGGAAGTCTAAATCTCTGATCAAATTAAAATACAAATTTCCTTCTCACAATCCCTACCTGTGATTCTAGTGGGAGATGAGCATGTTGAAATCTTCTCAATTGAGGGTCTTGGGAGATTAATATGCCTAGTCTCCCCAATGAATAATTTCAAATAACCAACATATATCTCTAAGGATTCTCCCACTAAAAATGTACAAAACATTTCCCTTTCTAAGAGGAAATTACAGCAACCTGGGAACAAGAGGGAAATAAAAAAGAAAGAAAACTAAACAATAGACACTTTGACAAAAAAGCCAATTAGGGGGCCTTCCCCTTTGACATGAGAATTTACATTTAGAATAAATGTGTTCAACCCCTTTCAGTTCAGTTCATTCTGGATCTCTTGATGCAGTGTGTGGTTTCTGCAGGCATCTCTGTGACACCCTCTTCAAAAAAATTCACCTTCCCAATTTAAGGTGCTGGCAAGTCTTTAATCCTAAAATTCTTCCAAAAGATTTTCAAACTCTGAATTTTAGGACAACTATACAATTAAGACAGTTAAGGGTAAAATTAGGGTTGTTGACTGAATAGATTATATTAGTGGTCACCAGGGATTAAAATTCAATCCCAATAAAATACTTGTCAGTTTGGGATTTTTATGGTAGTTTAATTACAATAGAAGGAAGAAATTAAGAAGAAGAGAGGAAAGGGTATAAGATTTCTCCAGCCTAGCCTAAGCCAAGGGTAAGTTCAGAGGCCTCAGCCAAGGGGCCTTCTCAGAAGATTCAGTCTAGCTGGGCTTCCAGCCATGAGGTCTCCTCTAAGATGAGGGGCTTCCTCAGAGGATAGTGCCTTTTCAGGAGGTCAAGGAAAGGAGGAATCAGCCTAACCACTCACCAGGGTTGCTCAGGGAAGACACCTCACCTAAACCACGCTACAGAACCAAAACCCACAAATATGCCAAAACACTGCCCAGAGCTCCCAACGCTGCCAAGCAAGCTCCCAACACCTCCAAGAGAGCCCAACCTCACTGAGAGAGAGCGAGCAAGAGAGAGGAAGTGACACAAAATAAATAGGCAGTTCTTTATATCACTTCCTGCGTCTCATGTACCAATGGTAGCTTAAGCTTGGCTTAGGACAACCCAGGGGGTCTATCAGTTGTTTGTTTTGTCATTTGCTAGCACATTTGGTCATAGGCCATCCTCCTTACAGTTAATCCTTAAGGTAGGGGTGTATACATTCCTGGTTGCTAGAATTCTAAAGACTAAGCAGGGTGGAGTAAAACAAAAATTCACAAAACCATACATGTATGAATAAAGATTGAAGTTAAAAAATATTATTTGAAACCATCATGTTTTGATCTCATTAAATCTCTGAAGAATTTTATTTCAAAGAAAGAAAATGAAGGAAAGCCTCTAAAATAAGACTGACCAGAATGTAGAGCCCTTCTGGTAGATTTCCTTCCTCTACATTTTCCTAGGTTCTTGCAAACCTGGTTTTAGTAAGCATGATTCTGATTTAATTTTAAAGTCCCAGATGAGAATTTTAATGACACCCCTCCCCCCCAAGTAGCAGTGTTAGGAATAAACTCCACATGCTTAAAAAGTTACCTTTTGAAAAAAGAAATTGTCAGGTAGAAAAGCTGCCACATAGGTTTGCTTCCCCCAAAAAGGAATTGGTCATCTACCTAAAAAAGTTTAGCATTGTTTACAATTGAAAAAATGAAATCTTTTAGCTATATAGCAAGTTTCACATGACTTCAACCTTTTATACAGTTTGTATGTTTCCTATCTTCTATATATAAATATATAAGGAGGGGAGATAGCTAGGTGGCACAGTGAATAGAGCATTAGGCCTGGAGTAGGACGGACTTGGTTTCAAATCTGCTGTCAGACATTGTGTGACCCAGGGCAAGTTAACCATGATTGCCTAGTCCTTGCCCTTCTTTCTTAGAGGATCATATACATACATATATAGAACATCATATTGAACCATTATCTTTAAATGTTCAATTTTTTTGTGGTTGCTAAGTAATTAAATTTTACCCTTATGGTTCCAAAAAAGTTACCTCAAGGTATAAAAATGGTAGGCTTTTTTCTGGACTTTACATGAGGTCATTTTTCTAACATGAGTCTTTTCAAAGCAAGATAGCTCCTTATGATTTTTCATAACCATATGCTGAAGCACTGTTCATCTCTGTTCATCCAAGCTTGCCTAGAAGTAGCTTAGATGATTTTGAAAGTACTTTTCTATTTTAAAGTTCTTTGATTCTCAGAGTATGGCAGAGATGTTGGTCCTCAAACATTTAAACACCTGCTACTATTATGCTTGTTGTGGGAGATGCCAAGAGCTCTGACATACCGCTTCCCCTGTTCTCCTAGTGGGCCTCAGTTGAGGAGATGAGACTTTTTTTAAAGTGTGGCTTGGAAAAGCAGTCTTGTTTCTTGGGAGGAGTCCCCCTTCATAAACTGAAAAGAAAGCTAACAATTCAGGCAAGAAAACAAGTGTCAAGTAAGTCCAAATGTGAAGTGTAATTGGATTATCAATCCATTCAGCTAATAAATATTTATTTAGTGCTTGCTGTGTGCCAGGCATTGTACCAGCACTAGAGATAACAAAGAAGGACAGTAGTTAGCCCCTGCTCTCAAGAAGCTACCAGTCTAAGGGGAGAGGAGATAGCATGTAAACAATTATGTCCAAACAAGCTACATTCAGGATAAATGAGAGATTATTAACAATGGGAAGGCATTAAGGGGAATTGAGAAAGGCCTTTCTTTTTTTTTCTTTTTTTACATTTATTTATTTATTTGTTCATTTATTTATTTATTGTTGCTTTTTATTTTTATTTTATTTTTTTAACATTATTTTATTTGGTCATTTCCAAATATTATTCATTGGAAACAAAGATCATTTTCTTTTCTTCTCCCCCCCCCCTCCAGGCGACATGCGATTACACTGGGTATCACATGTGTTCTTGATTCGAACCCATTTCCATGTTATTGGTATTTGCATTAGAGTGTTCATGGAGTCTCTCCTCAGTCATAGCCCCTCCACCCCTGTAGTCAAGCAGTTGCTTTTCCTCAGTGTTTTTACTCCCACAGTTTATCCTCTGCTTGTGGATAGTGTTTTTTAGATCCCTGCAGATTGTTCAGGGACATTGCATTGACACTAATGGAGAAGTCCATTACCTTCGATTGTACCACAGTGTATCAGTCTCTGTGTACAATGTTTTCCTGGTTCTGCTCCTTTCGCTCTGCATCACTTCCTGGAGGTTATTCCAGTCTCCATGGAATTCCTCCACTTTATTATTCCTTTGAGCACAATAGTATTCCATCACCAACATATACCACAATTTGTTCAGCCATTCCCCAATTGATGGGCATCCCCATATTTTCCAATTTTTGGCCACCACAAAGAGCGCTGCTATGAATATTCTTGTACAAGTCTTTTTCCTTATCTCTTTGGGGTAGAAACCCAGCAGTGCTATGGCTGGATCAAAGGGCAGACAGTCTTTTATCACCCTTTGGGCATAGTTCCAAATTGCCCTCCAGAATGGTTGGATCAATTCACAACTCCACCAGCAATGAATTAGTGTCCCTACTTTGCCACATCCCCTCCAGCATTCATTACTTTCCATAACTGTCATGTTAGCCAATCTGCTAGGTGTGAGGTGATACCTCAGAGTTGTTTTGATTTGCATCTCTGATTATAAGAGATGTAGAACACTTTTTCATGTGCTTATTAATAGTTTTTATTTCCTTGGCTGAGAACTGCCTGTTCATGTCCCTTGCCCATTTATCAATTGGAGAATGACTTGATTTTTTGTACAATTGATTTGGCTCTTTATAAATTTGAGTAATTAAACCTTTGTCAGAGGTTTTTATGAAGATTTTTTCCCAATTTGTTGCTTCCCTTCTGATTTTAGTTACATTGGTTTTGTTTGTACAAACCTTTTTAATTTGATGTAGTCAAAATTATTTATTTTACATTTTGTGACTCTTTCTATGTCTTGCTTGGTTTTAAAATCTTTCCCTTCCCAAAGGTCTGACATGTATACTATTCCGTGTTCACCAAATTTGCTTATAGTTTCCTTCTTCATGTTCAAATCATTCACCCATTCTGAATTTATCTTGGTGTAGGGTGTGAGGTGTTGATCCAAACCTAATCTCTCCCACACTGTCTTCCAATTTTCCCAGCAGTTTTTATCAAATAGTGGATTTTTGTTCCAAAATCTGGGATCTTTGGGTTTGTCATAAACTGTCTTGCTGAGATCGTTTACACCAAGTCTATTCTACTGATCCTCCTTTCTGTCTCTTAGCCAGTATCAAATTGTTTTGATAACTACTGCTTTATAGTATAATTTGAGATCTGGGACTGCAAGTCCTCCTTCCTTTGCATTTTTTTTTTCATTATTTCCCTGGATATCCTTGATCTTTTGTTCTTTCAAATGAACTTTGTTATGGTTTTCTCTAATTCAGTAAAGAAGTTTTTTGGTAGTTCAATGGGTATGGCACTAAATAAGTAAATTTGGGTAGGATTGTCATTTTTATTATGTTAGCTCGTCCCACCCATGAGCAATCAATGTTTTTCTAATTGTTTAGATCTAGTCTTAACTGTGTGGAGAGTGTTTTGTAGTTGTGTTCATATAGTTCCTGTGTTTGTCTCGGCAGATAGATTCCTAAGTATTTTATATTGTCTAGGATGATTTTAAATGGTATTTCTCTTTCTAATTCTTGCTGCTGAAATGGGTTAGAGATATATAAAAATGCTGATGACTTATGTGGGTTTATTTTGTATCCTACAACTTTGCTAAAGTTATTGATTATTTTGAGTAACTTTTTGGTTGATTCTCTAGGATTCCTTAAGTAAACCATCATATCATCTGCAAAAGAGTGATAGCTTGGTCTCCTCATTGCCAATTTTAATACCTTCAATTTCCTTTCCTTCTCTAATTGCTACTGCTAGTGTTTCTAGTACAATGTTAAATAATAGAGGTGATAATGGGCATCCTTGTTTTACTCCTGATCTTATTGGGAAGGCTTCTAGTTTATCCCCATTGCAGATGAGAAAGGCCTTTCTTGTAGGAGATGAGATTTTAGAAAGAGAAAATTCTAGGTGTGGGGATTAGTCATTGAAAATACTTGGAGTTGTAGAGAAGAGAGACTGTGAGCCAAGCACTGAACTCATTAAAGAAAAAAGTTGGAATTTCTTAGGTCAGGATGGGGATTAGTAAAAACTTTATAGAGGAGGTAAGATTTGAGCTGAACCTCAAAGGATGGATAAGATTTTGCTAAGTGGAGCAGGAAACTAGAAGGAAACTTCATAGTCATCAATTATATTCTCTGATTCAATTAGACATGTATTTCCTGAACATAACTAAATCACAGACCTTGAAAAACCAAACCAAGGCGTATCAACTCAGAAATAGTCAGTCTGACTTAGAAGAAAGGAGAGGTAATTTCTAGACTCAGTCAGTCAACCAATGGCATTTGTTAAGCACCTCTGATATGCCATAACATGTGCTAGGCACTGGGGATACAAAGACAGAACAGTCCCTGCCCTTAAGAAAATTAGATTCTATTGAGATGGCAACACGTGCATATTTACAAGACACCTTCAAAGCAAGCACAAGAAAGATAGCTAAAGCCTGTATTAAGCACCTTCTCTGTGCCAGGCAGTGTTAAAAAATGAAAATACAATCAAAAAAGTCTTTGCCCTCAAGGAGCTGACATTCTAGTGGAGGAAGACAACACATTGTGGAGAGCTGAAAAGTTAGAGTGAGTGGGGAGAGAAGAGTCAAAAGTGATCTAAAGGGAATTGGTCTGCTCCTGATTTGAAGCATGTGGCTGGTATGAGCACTTCCTTAATGGAAGTTTAGGGAGCAGCTTTGCCAGCATGGTGGCTGTGGTCCAGGGAGTCGTAGGCTTGTCTGGGTGTCAAGAGGTAACCTTAAGTAGGAAGACAATACCATACTGTGAGGACTGGGAAAGGCAACCTTGAAGGAAACCAGAGACTTTCAAGAGTCAGAGGTCAGCAGGGAGGGCGCGTACTGGCTTGGAGATTAAAGTGATATTGAAGGAACAGCAAGGAGAACAGTATGGCTAGATTCTATGTAGAACCCTTCCCACTGGTCTTGAAGAACTTTGAATGCCAAATAATCCAGTTCAGGTTTAAAGTCTAGAGTAGGGAATAATAATAATAGTCAACCTTGGCAAGTAGGTACTACTATTATCCTTTTTTTCACAGAGGAGAAAAGTGAGATAAACCATTTTAAGTGATTCATACAGTTAGCTTACACAAATATCTGAGGTCAGATTTTAACTCCGGTCTTCCTGGCTTCAGTTGTATTACCCTATCACTGAGACCACCTAGCTGCCTTTAAGCTTCCCTCAGGAAAAAGCTGATTTAAGTGTGACCAGAGTCATTTATTAGCCATGTTACCCTGCACAAATCACCTAATCTGTCTACCTCTTGTTTTCTCATCTCTAACATGGGGATATTAATAGTACCCTCTTACCAAGGTGGTTGTGAAAATAAGATGAAGTAATATTTATAAAGTATGTCGGAAACCTTAAAGTGCTATATAAATGTTATCTATTATTTTAGAGGCTTAGGGAGTGCCTTGAGGTTATCAAGTATTAGTGGAGCTGACAGGGTCACATCTAGACTTTAGAGATCAGTTAGAAATCTACTGTAGTTGTCCAGGAGAGAGTCCCTGCAGGCCTGAACTAGGGTGGTGGCTTAGGGAATTGTGAAGTGAGGTCATAGACAAGGGATGTTATGGAGATAAAAACTGAGATTTGGCAACTAATTGGATGTAGAAGATGGGGGAGATTGAGGAGTTGAGGATGACTTCTATTTTTGAATTCTAGATCTTTGCTATAAATATGGCATTTCCTCCCCAGATGGTTTCAGTAATCTGCTGGGAATAACATAATAGTTATTATTTATATTGTACTTTGCAGTTTGCAGAGCTTTTTCTTTATAACCATTTAAAAGGGAAGGAGTGTATGTGATTTTTTTTTTCTAGTTCTACAGATTAGAAAACAGACAGAGAGAGGGACATGGTATGACCAAGACCAGTTAGTCTGAAAGTGACAGCGCCTCTATTAAACAAATCTCTTCCCTCCTCTTAGCCTCATCTTGTTCTCCCCTTTCAATTACAGCTCAAGACTTTCTCAAGGAAGTCTTTACATATTGAGCCCACTGATTTTCCATTCCTTCAATAAAACTACCCTTCACCATCCCACTCACTAAATCAACAAGTTTATTTGGTGATGGCCCCACCATCACCTCTCCCTTTTATAATCAATAGATTTATCTGTATTTTAGTCACGATGGGTATGTATCAGTATCTTCTCTTTCTATGCTAAATTGTAAGCTTAGGATGAGGACTACCTCATCTTTACCACTATGCCCTCTGTGCACACACAAAATACTTTTTGTGATGTTGGTCTCCATTATTGTAGCTCAGTTGACACATTCAGCAGGCCATCTCAGCCCCAGATAGAGCTAGGATGATGTAACCTTAAAAATTATTTTAAAGTTTATAAATGTAAATGAGCAAAAATATCTCAAAACTTGAGATTTTCACATTCTTTCCCCTCCACACATGGAACTGGAAACAGGAAGGATATTCAATTATTTTCACATCTGTGAATTTCCACAGCTAAAGTGCAGCCACCAAGATAATTGTTTCTGCAGAGACCAAAATAGAGAATGAGCAACCCGATTAAGAACTATATCACTGTTTTGTTTTTAGTAGCAGTGGATAGAGAATTGGCCTTGGAAATTATTGTTTAGTTATGATAATGGGCATCTAGGTTGGGCAGGGGATAGAGTGCTGACCTGAAGTCAGAAAGACTCAACTTCCCAAGTTCAAATTCAGCCTCAGACACTTACTAGCTGTGTGACCCTGAGCAAGTCACTTAATCCTATTTGCTTCAGTTTTCTCACTTGTAAAAAGAGCTGGAGAAAAAAATAGCAAACCACTCCAGTATCTTTGCCAAGAAAACTCCAGATTGGGACATAGAGAGTTGGCCACAACTGAAATAACTGAACAAGTTATAATACGAATACATATAAAGTAATCAGCAAACAGTTAAGTCCTGAAATGTGTAATACTATCTGTAGTAAGAATTCGGAAGAGGGAGAGTTGAGTTGTAGATGGGGGAAGGTGATCACCGAAGTACTCCCATCATGTAGGACAGTTTCTGGCACATCTTTGTAATTTAATAAATGCTTTTTGATTGATCAGTCACATTGACAGTGAGCTCAGATTCATATTTAGGCCTTTGTTTCTTGTGACAGTGGGCAAATCATTTGCCTCTCACTGAGTCTCCCCTGTGAAGTGAGCAGGTTGGATTAGGGTCCATAAGCAATAATGTATTATGAGTCTGGGTCTAGGAGAAACTTTAAGTTGACTTTGAAGGATATGTAGGATTTGGAAAGACAGGAGAAAAAGATAATGTGTTTCAGGCAAGGGCAACATCATTAGTAAGGACTCTGAAGTGGGAATGAGCTCAATATGTATAAAGAATGGTGAAAAGACTGGTCTGCAATGGAGAACTTTTGTTTTCTTTCTTTGGTTGTTTCAATGGGCGAGTAGTAAGAGGGATAGATTATTGATGCATATACAAATTAATAAATATTTCAAAGGGGGAAAAAAAAAGCCTAGCTTGGCCAGAGTGACATGTGCAATTTGAGGTAATAATGATAGATGGCTAGATTAGGGCCACATTATAGAGCATTGTAAAGAGGAATGAGAGGAATTCAGACACATGGGAGGCAGCCCTAATAAATTTGTTTGAACTGAGGAGTCTTTGTTTCTTTTATAACTGCCATTAACATGATAGGTATTGCATATTTTCTGAATTAATTATGGCTTATTTTTAATTAGGTTCTTGAATTTCACAAGTAGATATCAATTTTTAATTCTTTTTCTTCAAGTAGGGCCTGATCTTAGTATGTTATGTAACAGATGGTTCTGCTTTTCAGTGCAGGGTCCATCTAACCCTAGTAAATGATTATTGATAATTACATTTTCCAAATATAGTCTGTCTTTAGCCAGTAGTCATTATTTATTTAAACTCATTTGATATTGACCAAAGTTGGTTTGTATCTGTAAGGAACATAATATATTTAGAAAGTCTTATTATCTATACTAATTTTAGAGAATTTTAAATTCAGCCAAGTTCATGCTTCTGGAATAGTTGGGTTGTTAGTTATAGAAACAAACTTCAGACTTAAAGAATTTTAGTGCCTGGGATGTTGTGATGCTAATAGTTTATGCCAAAGTCCACAGAGGGTTCCAACTAAGGGATCTATTTTTATTCAGCAAACATTCTTTAAATACTACGTGCCACACATTGAGGATACAAAGACAAGCCCTCCTGGAGCTTACATTCTTCTGTAGGCAACAACATGCCTGCAATGCCCTTCTTCCTCAGTCTTGGCTTCCCTGATTTCCTTTAACTCTCAGCTCAAATCCCATCTTCTGCAAGAGGCTTTTCCTCCTTTTTTCCTTATTCTCCTCACTAGGAGTATTTTCATCCCTTCAGATTATCTTCCATTCACACTGTATATCACTTGTTTATATGGAGTTGTTTGCATAGATTGTGAACCCCTGGAGGGCAGAGCCCAGAGACTGAGTTTTGGACTTTCTTTGTAACCCTAGCACTTAACACAGTGCCTGGCACATAGTAGACACTTAATAAATACTTGAAAATGATGACAAAGATGAAGTACCTATTTTATACAGAGAGAACATGGTGATAGATAGCTTCCAGAGGTAATTTACAAAGGTGATTAAGATATGGTCCCTCCCTGCAAGAGAGCTTAGAATTTAGCAGGAATGAGACTTGACATGTTTATAGAGTGTGTTATTACTATCTCACATTTATTATATGTAATTTCAAGATGCTTTTCTCCCAGGCACCCTCCAAGGTAGGTAGCCTTCATTTTCAGATGGGGAAATTAACCCTAAGAGTCATAGCATGATTATCTAATCATATGACTAAAAGTAGTGAGGGTGCCATTTGAACCCAGCTTCTTTGATTGTAATTGCTTTTTCCCTGTACTCATGACTTTTCTAGAATATTACAACAATATTAGAGAAGATTATAAGTACATGAGAAGTGGCTGGATAGAACCAGGCTTGGAGACTGAAGGTCCTGGGTTCAAATCTGGATTCAGACACTTCCTAGCTGTGTGACCCTGGGCAAGTCACTTGCATAGCCTTTACCACTTTTTGGCCTTTGAACTGCTACTTAGTAATGATTTCTTCTTCTCTTCCCCCCCCCCCCCCCCCCCCGCCCTTTACCGTCTTAGAATCAGTACTGTGTATTGGGTCCAACACAGAAGAGTGGTAAGGTATAAGCAGTGGGGACTAAGGGTCACAAAATGAAGTATCTTTAGTCAGATGTGAACTCAGAGTCTACTGTCTTTCGACCTGGCTTTCAATATACTGAGCCACCTAGCTGCCTCTACTTAGTACTGATTTTAAGACAGAAGGTAAGGATTTTTTTAAAAGCACATGAGAGGAGTAGAATGTGCTATGATATCAGATGAGTGAGATTACTTGAGAAGGGCTTCAAGGAAGAGTTAACTGACTTCTGAGCTGGATTTTTGAAGAATAGGGAGGATGACGTACTTTGTATTGTCACTCTTATTCCAATTGTATGTAACCTCTTCTCCCTTTTCTTTCTCCCTCTCCCTCTCCCTCTCCCTCTCCCTCTCCCTCTCCCCTAGGTTCCCTTTTACTTGAAAGCCTAAAGGATCACATATCTACGACGGCTCAAGACCACTGCAAAGCCATCTACCTGCATGTCCTCACCACTAACAATACAGCAATAAACTTCTATGAAAACAGAGACTTTAAGCAACACCACTATCTACCCTATTATTACTCCATAAGAGGAGTCCTCAAAGATGGCTTCACCTATGTACTCTACATCAATGGGGGGCATCCTCCTTGGACAATTTTATATCCTTCGCATTTGTTCGCAAAGGCTTTGTTTATTATCTCTTATAGTGCAAATTGAAAACTAGAGGCTAAAGTGAAAGGGTAGGCTCTCTCAGATCACCATCAGCAAGCCAGCAGTGGGATGACTATGATACATTTGTCCCAAAGCATTTGATGTTCCAAGTGAATCTTGGGGCATCTTGATTTGGAACTGTAAAGATTAAAATTTAGGGGAGACTGAGGCAGGTAGAAATTAGTTTCTCTCTTCAAGGAGTATTATATTTTTAGAGGTTTATTGAAGATTAAGGATTAAAGAAAATACAGGATAAGGAAGACGTGCCTAGGCCAGAGAGGCCTAGACAAGACCTCACCTACATTATGGAAAGAGCCACGTCTGCCCCAAAATGGAAGTCCAAAAGACCGCAAAAGCTTTTGCAATCAGGTTAAATACCTTCTCCATCTCGGCCCAAGTGAGATTACAAAGCATTCTGGGGAAGTGGAGCCAAGGCTTGTGGGGATTGAAGTCCTGGATTCCAGTCCTTTTTTACATTCCCCCCGTTTGATCATTGTTGGGGGGGCAAGGTTTCCCCAAAAAGGATCATGAGAACATAATCAACTTAAACATTACAGTAATTCGAGGATAAGAGGAAAAAAAAAACAAATAATTGCTGGACACATTGACAGAAAGCCAGTTAGGGGGCAGTCCCCTTTGACATGAAAGTATACATACAAATAAATGTTCAATCAACCACACCCAAAGTTCAATTTTTGTGCAGCTTGTGGTTTGGTGGCTTCTTCATGGTGGCTTCTCCAACAGTTCAGTTCTGGATTCAGAGAGGTAGCATCTTTACCTGAAATTCTTCTCAAAAAGAATTTAAACTTTGTAATTAAAATAATATTTTTTTACAGAACCTAGAAAGTTCAGTGACTCCAGTGACTGAGTTCAAATCTTACCTCTGACATTGCCTTTGGGGTCTTTGGCAAGTTCATTAACTTCCCTGGGCTTCATTTGCCTGATCTGTAACATGAGGGGTTGGTCTGGATTGGCTTACAGCCCTGGATCTGTGATCTTTGCACTAATTACACATACCAGAGAGGTACCAGAGTATAAGATCATACTGGGCTTGAAGTTAAAAACAAGCTTGTATTCAAATCCTGTGTCTATCATTTCTAACTATGTGACACACTGAAGCTTAGTTTCCTCACCCCAAAAATAAGGATAATAATAGTTGCTCTACCTACTTCACAAGTTTGTTAGTAAAATTAGATGAGAATATCTGTGAACTCCCTTTCTAACCCTAAACAACTATATATAAATGTGATCTATTAAAAAAGACCCTAAAAAACAAAAGCTAGACTCTTTACTGAGTCCTTCCTATCGCCCAACATTCCCAAGATTCCTTTTGAGATTTAATGATAGATTTTAATCCCCTGGGTCCCAAATAGGAATAATTGTGATACAAATACAAATGAATTCTCCTTTATGGATAGGACATGAATTGAAAGGATTATCTCTTCTCTGACTCTTTCCAGGTCCCTTTCATAGAAAGCTGGTAGAGATGCTTCCCAGTAGTAATAATATTTAGTATGTGTTGACTGAGGGTCAGATAAATGACCCAGAGGATAGTTGCCCATACTCATCAGTCAACAAGTATTAAGTGTTATCTATATGCCAGGTACTGTCCTAGGCTCTGGGGATATAAATACAAAAATGTAATAATCCCTTCTCTCAAGGAATGTACATTTACTAAAAGGATGAGAGCTTACCAATCTGTTCCAAGGAAATTACCCAAAAGATTGATTCTCTACAGTTTATGCTAGGAATAGACATCTTCATGACATGACCCCCTCTGTCTTAGAATCAGTCAACAAACATTAAGGGCCTGTTGTGTGCCACTTATTGTGCTAGACACCAAAGTTTCAGAGACAAAAATGTAGCAGTCCCAGCCTTCCAAGAGCTTACCATCTACTTAAAGAATGAGTTTACCAAGTCTTACTAACCAAAAAGCTGATTGCTTACCGCCTTTTCTAGAAATGGACTTCTTTGTGACTAGTAGTAACATTCTTTGAAATGGAGCTATGTACACATGTACATTCGAATTAATCAGAAAGCATTTGTGTCTCCTGTATGCAGGTCTTGTGCTGGATACTGGGGATACAAAGATGAAAGTGAGGTAGGTCCTGTCCTTAATCAAGCTTATATTATAATGGACATTTGAAAAATCTTTTTGGAATGTAATAGAAGTGGGATAACCAAGTGACTCAGTGGATTGAGAGTTAGGCCTAGAGATGTGATGTCCTGGGTTCAAATTTGGCCTCAGACACTCTTAGCTATATGACCCTGGGCAAGTCAGTTAACCCCCATTGCCTAGCCCTTACTGCACTTGCCTTAGAATCAATACACAACATTATTACAAGGTGGAAGGTAGGTTAAAAAAAAAAGTAGTAGAAAGACCTGAATTTCCACACCACAAATACCCCAGGCCTTCTTTTCCATATCTGTGAAATGAGGGCATTGGACTTGATAGGCCCTTCCAACTCTAAAACCTAGTGAACCCTTGTCTTTGGGTTTCCTAATTTTTGTGTAATTCCTGGGATCTTTGTCCCTCTCCTAAGGCCCTGCCCCTGCCCCTCAGTCCATGCCCCACCAGCTGTCTGTTGGCATATTTATAACATAAACTATAAATTGGTACAAAGACCCTACAGTGCCCAAGCACTGGCCCTTTTGTGCCTATATGACTGCAGAGGCTTTTGGATGTATTCAAGTTAAATGGGGAATGCTTAGTCTTCCAGGGAGGATTTTTTGCCATCTGTAATCCTCTGCATTGGCATATGTGATGGTGCTACAATGACTTGAAGGTGAATATCTTTATTAGAGAGTGGGGGTGAAGATGGGGGAATTTGTTTTGTTTTGAAGGTCACTGGAAAGGTTATTCCTTAACTGAATCTCACTGACTACCTTCAGCACATTGGGTCTGCATTAGCAAACCTGAGCCCATGTTCAATTCCACAGCGGATTTATCGCCAGGCCCAGAGTCTTCTTTGCAGCCTTCTGCCGTGGTCAAGCATTTCAGCCAAGAGTGGCATCGAGTACAGCAGAGCCATGTGATTGGTCAGAAGGCCCTCCCCAGAAGCCACCAAGAGGTGCCTGAGTATCCAGTTATCTTCACCTGAGAGCCTCGCCTCTACACCACAATAAACCAGTCCAGTAGGACTGGCTCACAAGGTGGAGGTGCCACCTGCTAGGCTGCCAACCCAAGCTGCTGCTCAGTGAGCCTTGGGGAGCCCAGGGTCAGCAGACCAGGGGATGACGATGGAGAGGCACATGGAGAGTTAGTTGACTTTGTGTTATTGTCTTTGTCTTTAAGGGTATGTTGGAAATCAAAGGTTTGTTGGGGAGGTTGAGAGGTGAGATAGAAAACCAATCGGGAACAATTCACTGAAAGACTACAGGGATCATGACTTCCTCTGTGGGTGCTCTCTCCAGTGCTGTAAAAGGATACAGTGCCTTGCCTGGTGATGAACTTCTCTAAATTTAGTTAGGGTGGGCCTCAGACAACAGGTACAGTCTGTTGCCAAGTCCTCAAGTCTTTCCATCTAAGTAAGAACTGCCGTAGCTTGAACTCCACTGGCATAACTTTTGAAGAACTAAGGTTACCTCTATGCAACATCTGAGTGGGATGTTAGTGGATGCCGAACTTGAAAGTAGTTTTTTAAGTACCTAATTGGTAAGAGAGGCAGTCCAGTGTAGATGATAAAGGGCTGGCCTTTGTAGACAGAAAACTTGACCTGCCTGTGACACATACTGACTGGTCAAGTCATTTGCCCTTCAGAGAATAAGTTACAGACAAGTGCTGCTCTATGTTGATATAGGGAATTTTCATGCCAGGAGTTCCCGTGCATGGTTGAAATCACAGGGCCAGGTAAAAAGGTCACACACACAAAAACCTCTTTAATAAAACAATTGGAACCTTGTTAAATTGAATTATGATGGTGGAAGAAACCTGATCCATTAAGCTCTTATTATTGCTTATTAAACATTCCCCAAACTCTCCTCCTGTTTCCTGAGCATGTTTCCTCCTTTGTAAAATAGGGATAGTGATGAATATACTATGTACATTCCAGTTGTGAGGGAAGCATTTTGTAAACTATAAAATGCCATAGAAATGTAAGCTATTGTTAATGTTGTTAAATGCGGGACATTAACAATAATCAGTATGATAAGGATGATAGATTAGCCAGGAGATTTTGTTGGCTCCCTGAAGGAGATGCTCAATCTGGTAGGCAGAAAGAAGACATTAAAAAAAAAATTATAAAAGAACCTCTAATATAAATTTATATAAGAAAAACACAGAATGAAATAGAATCAAATGGGAGAAAAATCTATCCAGAGGATATCAGGGAAAACCTTCATGGGAAAACTGGCATTTGAGCTGAGGTAAAAGAGAGAAGCTAGTAAATAATGGTAATTGATAAGTCACTATACTCCTGAAAACTACCTTTAAAAATCTGGTATGATATGACTGGAAGTTGTACTTTCTTCCCTGATTATACTTCTTAAAAAATCCGAGTGTAGTGTGTTCTCTGGCATTTTCCACTGTGAATATGAAGACCACAGTGACTAGATGGAGATGACTAAAACATCTGACATCTCTTGTAGCTCGAGCTCTATGTTCTTACAATATTTATTTGGATTGGAAGAAATAATGAAAGGGAAAAAAAACCCTTTTCATTCCAGCAAGTATTCTTTATGTACTGAATTTTGGCCAATTTTTCTAGTGTGGGTATGCTGATTGTTTTCACTTTAGAGTTCTCATTTTAGGGGTGCAACCTCTAATTGGGGGATAGGTGCTGTATTTTGGATAGATCACGTATTTTATATATTCAGTCATTTTCCCATTGATTTATATTTTTCTTAAACCTTGAATAGTCAGGGTTTGCTTTGGTTCTTTTTTTAGGTAGCTGGTTAGGGTAATTACTATTTCTCTGTTGCACTAGCATTGAAGACTTGAATAGAATAGAATGGTTGTTTGAATACACATCACTTTTTGCTGACAGCAAGCCCGAGAAAAAATGAATTTGGATCATTGGAAAGTTTTGTCTGAAAAACAGTTAAGACACACTTATTATACCACAGCCCTTTATTAGGTGTACAGGAGAGCCAAAAATATTTTAAATGGCAGCAACTGGAGATGTGGCCGTATGCTTGTTTATCCCAAAGGCATCCTTCTTACTATACTAGGGAGTCTGAGGGAAGTACCTTTGTAGCCTAATGTGCAGAAAAACCAAGGCTTAAACTCACTAAGTATTTTCTTCACAATAGCCTCATAAGAGACAGTGTCTTGTATTATCCCTAATCCCTATTTTATACATGAGGAGACAGGTTCATAGAGCTGGAGGAAGTCCTAGACACCATCATGGACCCACTCAGAATCACATCCATCATAAGGGGTAGAGTAGCTCTCCCGCCACTCCCCTCCCCCCGTTTCTGTCTGTCTCTCTGTCTCTCCCCCTCCCTCTCCCCTAAATCCCTGGGTAAGTTGATATTCATTTGGGGGGTGGGTCCAGTGCCCTCCTTGCTACTGTATGTTGCATTACTTGGTACTGGGGCTGGCAAATGGGGGGATGGTACTGCTTGCACCTTCTTCACCATCATCTTTCTCTTTGGTTTTGTACAGGCTTCTGCTCCCAAAGCCATTTATTTCTGCACTGATGCTGCTAACCCTGGCTTCCATGAACTCTCCCCATCTGTTCTAGCAAGTCTGCCCTCTGTGGACCAGATGGAGATTTGGCCTGACTTATTGTGGTGTCCCCTTCTCCCCTCTCCTGGGAATAGGAGGATGTGAGTGGATTTTCTCCCTCCCTACCCAGCTTCTTTGCCGGGAACCGCAGAACCTGACAGCTGAAGAGGAGCGCTCCACCCCACCTGTACCCCCCCCCCCCCCTTCACTCCCCCACTGGCGGGCATGAGCTGCCCACATGACCTCGGCTCCTTCCTGCTGAATCAACAAGGCTGGCCTTGAGGAGAGTGTGGCTTCAGAGCAATAGAGCAAGTGATTGCGGGAGGTCAGAGACCCTCCCACGGCAGAATATAGGCCAGGCCAGCTCAGAGCTGAGGCTCAGCCCAGGAAGGTAGCGCAGAAGCTACTCCTGCCTCGCCTGTCAGGACCATGAAGATATCTAGGCACAGAGCCTTTGCCGTCGTCCCCCAGAACAAATCACCGTGTCCGATGGTCCGACTTCTCCAGCACAGTGGACTCTTGATGACCTTGAGTAGGGTGGCTTGATAGCTAGGGCTCATTCCTCCCTGGTTCCCACCTTAAGGACGTACTCTCTGTTCCCGTCTGCCTTGGACTTTGCACTGAAGAGAGAGATCACAATTCCTATTTCATAGTGAAATACATTGTCTGCCTCCGCTGAACTGGTCCTCAGGTGGGAAGGATGAGAGCTCTGCAGTACTCCCGAGACCAGGCCTAGGATTTCCCATCTAGAGCATCACCTTACCTGAACCTCCTCAGCCATTACTCCAACCAGAGCCAACACGAATCCTCTTTGTACAGGAAGTTATGAACATGGGTCCCAACCTCTGGTTCCTCTGGTGTAGTCCCTGTCAGAGGCTCTGATCCGAGAGGCTCAGAGCCACGTGCCTTGTAGCTTTCAGCCCCTATGGAGAGGATTTTTTTCTTCTTCTGGATTCACTGAGGGGAGGACACCATGGCAGTCACTCAGCTGTTTCAGTTCTGTGAAATGTACTCGCAGCATGAGATCTGTCATTACCATTACATTCAGTTGTCTCCGACGCCCCAGGAGCCCCTATGTTTTCTAGGTACAGTTTAGTTCCAGCTTGCAGGAGTACCCACTGTCCGGTGTTACAAGCAGCCATTCTTCCACATCTCTAAACCTGAGTTGGGGAGGGGAGAAAAACACAAACCTCATCCTTCCCTGCCCCATATAAATCAAATTCTCCTTTCAAAATTCTGTTTCCCTTTTAGACTCTTATAGCTCTCAGGACCTTACCATCACCCTAGGGTAAGCAGTTACCATCTTCTCATCCTAACAATGGGCCTGCCCGCCCTGGTGGTGACCTCCTGCGGAGGCACAACGGTTATTGAAACCTTGAAATTAAGGGGGATCCCTTGGGCAGGACAACCATTCACCATTTTGTGTGTCCATCACTCAATGGAGGTTTGTGTTCCTCCTCCCTCTTGTCCTGAGGGTGGGCAGACACTTTAAAGTACTTGATTTTAAGAGAAATTAGGGGCACTGGTGACACCAGTGGCACAAGTGAGGTTAGTTTCTACTAAATCGGTTTTGGTAGTTTGGATGCTGGCCAGTGCTGAGACCCCATATTTAATGATAAAATAAAGATGTTCATCTGATTTTGTTTTCTGTGCTGAGGGGTGGGGAGAAGTCTTCCAGATCTGAAACCTTTTGACATCTAGTATTCAAGCTAAGTTGCCATGGCCCCTCAGCATTCCCTTTCTCCCATAATCACTGTAGTGTCCAACTTGGTGTTGAATGGATTGTAGTGTTTTGTCTTATTAGGAAAAAACAACAGAATAAAACCTTAATCAAATTTAATCTCTCTGACATGCATCTTGTGCCCTCTGTAAATCTTATGATTTTGCCTCTTGCTGCCTTGTTAACCTTAGAAATATGCACTAAAGTGTTAGGGGTAGGATAAAGTCATCTTGTAGGATCTAGAGCTGGAAGGGGCCCTAAGCATCATGTAGCCCAACTCAGCCATTTTGCAGATTTGGAAACCAAGGCCCGAGGAGGTGAATTTCCCAAGGTTATGGATAGCAAGGAGCAAAGTCAGTGTTTGAACTCGGACCCTCTAAGCCCAACTCCAGCTCTTTCCAGGATATTATTGCTACCTCTCTACACCAAAATCTCATGATCAAGACCATTCCCTTCATTTTATGGATGATGAAACTGAAGTCATAGAGACCTACTTATTTAAGTCAAGTTGCTAATTAGTGACAATTCTAGAACTTGAACCCAGGTCTTGTGGATTCCTAAATTACACTGCTCCCTACTGGGCCATATAAATGAGGATCATTACTGACTAAAATCACCAAGGCAATGATATTCCATTTAGCTAAAAAGGGGGAAAGCCTGGAATTAGGTGAGATCAAAAAGTTTATATCCAGTTTGTCCTGCTCATTTAATAGTCGAGAAGGCTCAAGGCTCAGACCCTGTAGAGTTGAGGCAGCTTCCCCAAAGACACAATAAACTGCAGAGTTGGAACTTGAACCTAAATCCAGTGCTTTTTCCAATGTGCCATGAAGAGAGAGACAATGGAAGCACCATTTGATTCAGAGAGTCTCTTTTTAAAAGTTTCCCCTTCTTCCTCAGAGGCAGTGTGGCTGAGTGATTGACTCTCTAGGCCAAGCGCTCTTAACTCGGACTTCAGGAACTGTTTTTTAAAAACCTATTTAACTCTTTATATAATTGGTTTCTTTTGCAATCCTATGTCTATAAAAACATTCAGACAAGGGGTCCATGACTCACAAAAACAGGTGAAAACCATTGCTGTAGTCAAGTTTCTCTTGGAAAGTTCAGAATCATTGCTGAGCTGTGGCAAAAGTGGTTCTGCTTTCTCAGGAGTGCACTGCTCTAGGAATATTTTCTCTAATCTGTGTCTCATTGCAGAAGCCAACAAATTTCTTCCAACAAGTAATATACATATGCACATGACTGTATATATAAAACCATTTATATTTGTATTGCACTTCATCCTCTGCAGAGCCTTTTCATGTATATTATATTAACCTGAATATAAAGAATCTTAAAGTACACATCTAAAATGATGGGGCAGCTAGGTGGCACAGTGGATAGAATGCCAGGCCTGGAGTGTGTAAGACTCATCTTCCTGAGTTCAATTCTGACCTCAGACACTTACTAGCTATATGACCTTGGGCAAGTCACTTACCTGTTGGTTTCAGCTTCCTCATCCGTAAAATGAGCTGGAGAAGGAAATAGCAAACCACTCCATCGTCGTTGCCAAGAAAACCCCAAATGGGATCATGAGGTAGGCATAACTAGAATAACTGAACAACAACCACCTAAAATGATTTTTAGGGGTTTTTTTGTTAACATATAGAAATGCTTTTTGACATTTTAAAATTCAGATTTTCTCCCTTCTTACCCTACCCCTGAGGTAATGAATAGGTTATACCCATACTTTGATGTAATATATATTTCCATATTGCTCATGTCATGATAAAAGACACAAAACATACACTAAATCTCATGAAGGATATGTAGTCCAGATGGCATGTTTTGATCTGTGCTCAGATTCCAAGAGTTCCTTCTTTGGCTATGGAGAGCATTTTCTTCTTGAGTCCCTTGTGGTTATCTCGGAGCCTCACTTGGCTAATAATGGTTTAGTCCTTCACAATTGGTCATTGTAAAATATTTCTGATAACTGTATACATTGTTCTCTTGGTTCTGTTCACTTCACTTCGCATCAGTTCATTTAAGTCTTTCCAGATTTTCCTGAACTCATTCTGTTCAGCATTCTTCATGGTGCAATAGTATTGCATTACAACCATGTGCTGCATGTCCATCTAATCCCCAAGTGATGGACAATTCTTCAATTTCCAATTCTTTGCCACTACAAAAAGCTACTAAGAATATTTTGGTCAGGTAGGTCTTTTTCCCTTATCTCTGATCTCTAGGATACAGACCCAGTAGTGGTATTGCTAGGTCAAAGGGTATGTGTAGTTTTGTGATCCTTTGACCCTGGTTCATTGTTGTCCAGAATAGTTGTATCAGTTCCCAGTTCCACCAACAGTGTATTAGTGTTTCAATTTTCCCATATCACCTCAAACATTTATCATTTTCCTTTTTGGTCATGTTAGCCAGTCTGGTAGGTGTGAGGTGATATCTCAAGAGTTGCTTTAATTTGCATTTCTTGTATCAATAGTGATTTGGAACATTTATTTCATATGGATAGTTTTAATCTCTTCCTCTGAGAACTGCCTATTCATATCCTTTGACCATTTCTCATCTGGAGAACATTTTGTATTCTTAAAATTTGGCTCAGTTCTCTTTATAAGAATTGAGACTTTTGCAGGCATTCTTGCTATAAAATTTCCCCCAAATTTTGTTGTTTCCTTTGTAATCTTGGTTGCCTTAGTTTTATTTGTACAAAAACTTTTAAAATATAATGTAATCAAATTTATCTATTTCATTTTTTGTAATGTTCTCTATACCTTGTTCAGTCATAAATTTTTTCCTTATCCATAAATCTGAAACTTTTCCACATTCATCTAATTTGTTTATGGTGTCACCCTTTATTTATAGATTAAGTATCCATTTTGAATATATCTTTGTGTATGGTGTGAGATGTTGGTCTGTGCCTAATCTCTGCCATACAACTTTTCACTTTTCCCAGCAGTTTTTGTCAGATAGTGAGTTCTTCTCCCCAGAACTTGGATCTTTGGGTTTATGAAACACTAAGTTGCCATGAACATTAATTGCCATGTGTTGATCACTAAATCTATTCCATTGATCCACCACTCTATTTCTTAGCCAGTACTAGATTGTTTTGATAATTACTGCTTTATAGTATAGTTTGCTATCTGGTATAGCTGGATGCTTTCATTTCTAAAAAAAATTAATTCCCTTGATATTCTTGGCCTTTTGTTCTTCCAGATGAACTTTGCTATTTTTTCTAGTTCTATGAAATGATTTTTGGGTAGTTTGATTTGTATGGCCCTGAATAGATATATTAATTTAGGTAGGACTGTCATTTTCACTATATTGGCTCAGCCTATCTATGAACAATGTTTTTCCAATTGTTTACATCTGACTTTATTTGTGTGAAGAATGTTTTGCAATTGTGTTCATGTAGTGGCTGGGTTTGTTTTGCTAGGTATACTCCTAGGTATTTTATATTGTCTAGAGACATTTTGAATAGAATTTCCTTTTCTAGCTCTTGTTGGATTTTGTTTCTAGAATATAGAAACGCTGATGATTTATGTGAGTTCATTTTGTGTCTCGCAGCTTTGCTGAAGTTAATTCTGTTAGTTTTCAGGTTGATTCTCTAGGGTTCTCTAGATATACCATCATATTATCTCTGTAAAGTGTTTGTTTTTTTTTTTGAAAAGGAAAAGGAAAACAATATGTATCATGTAAGATAACATCACCTTACTCAAGTCTGATATGTTAATTTATGAGAAAATATGGCCTCTCAGACCTGGTAGTCTCTTGATTACTCTGTGATGCAATTAAGTATATGACAAGTACTAGCATCATTTCCATTTTGGATATAAGAACACAAAGGTTTCCCCAAGGGTTTTCAATAAATGAATGATTGTAGTCTTTTGGCTCCCAATCCCAGTGTTATTCCGCATGTCCATGCTATAGTAGGCAGTGTCTTCAGCTGCATCCTGGCTGAAACATTCATCTGGGATGATTATCATTGAAAAAAAAAAAGCTCAAGTAGATTGGGGAGAAATAGACATAATGTCTTTGGGTTTTGATATATTGCAGGAAATTAAGAATTTAGATGATTTTTAGGAGACTACCTACATTGGTGAGCCTAGAATGATGATTGCAGGATAATAAAGCAGGATAGTAAGAATACCCAAATCTCTAGCAGGATGCAATAGAATGTGCTACTTTAAAAGCCCTGTGTTCAAATCCAACTAGTTTTGTGACCTTGGACAAGTCAGCTTCATCTTTAAGATATACTGCCTATATCACAAAACTACTGTGAAGATTAAGAGAATCGTTTGTAACCATAAAGTACAAACAATTGTGAATTGGCATGAGTTCCTCTTTCCTTCAGAAATATCCATCCAAGAAAAACAGGACGTGAGTGAGAGAATCCCTACAAGTTGCTTTTGATGAATTTTTTTTAATTACTTCCTTCCCAGGATAATGATAGTTAGAGAGGCAAAACAGACAAAGCATTTATGAAGTGTCTATTATGTATCAGGTTCGCTAAAGTGCTGGGGATGTAAACCCAAGCAAGCAAGACAGTTGCTACCCTAAAGGAGTTAATGAGAAAAGACAACAGAGAGGTACTAGAAGGGGCAGGGGCAGGGTGGGGAGGGGGATGTCAAGAAAAGGGAAGGAGAAGGAGGTGGAGTCCAGAGAGATTCCAGGCAAGAGAGAGGTGAAACATGACTGGAGTCCTTCCCAAAATGGGAAGGGAGTGACTAATGGAAAGTAGGGCTCCTGGGCATAGATTTTCCAGGGTGGTGATGCAGCAGGCAAAGAGGAAGGTGAACAAAAGAACTAGGGGATGTAATTGATGAGCCACTAATAGTGATCTTGGAAAGGCCATGGGTACAAGTGCCATAAGATTAAAGGAAGGAAAATGTACAGTTTAAAAAAAATACTGGAAAACTTAAGGCCAGTCAGTGAACCTGATTTTTAATATGGCAGGATTCTCAAATACATTATTAAAGAGATGGTTATTCGACATCTAGAAAGGAAGCCAGACTCACCAACAGCCATGGTATTGCCAGAATTTCAACTGGCATTGTTTTGTGGGTCATGTCAGAGTAACCTCATTCTTTATAAGGTTATTAGACTTAATTTACAAGGTTATTATTACACAGTACCTAGGTTATTTGACTTGATTTACAAGATTATTAGATTAGATTTACAAGGTTATTATTCACTCAGGGAAGTGAATAATAAAGTACTTACTAAATGCTCTTTATATGCCAGACACAGCAGTAAGTGCTAGACACACAAATACAAAAGTGAGATAGTCCCTGACCTTAAGAAGCTCACATTCTAATGGGAGAGATAATACATGCAGGAGACTGGTGGCCCAGAAAGGGAATTTTGGTCTGGAGAATCACAGGGTCCGGTAAGATGATAAATGGTATGGCCAAATAATAATGTAGATTCAGCATACTTAGATTTGTTTAAATTACTGATTATATCAAACTCATTTCCCAAAACTATTCCTCATTTCCTCTTCTCAGTAAGCCTTGTGACAAATATTTTTAAAAAGAAAGGGGGGAAAAGCAGTTCAGAAAAATCAAATAATAAACTGACCAGATGTGATAGCATGTACAACATTCTATACAGTAAAAGGAGGGAAATGCATTTTCTTATTTTTTACTTCTCTAGGGCTCAGCTTGGTCATTATAATTATTGAGCTTTCAGTTTTGTTTTATTCTTTCCACTTATGTTGTCTCATGTATTTTTCCTTGTTCTTTCTTCATAACAGTCCATATAAGCCTTCCTGTGTTTCTCTAGATTCTTCATACTCATTATGAACAGCAAGTGTGCTTTTGTTCTTAGGATGCACATACTGACAGATGTTGTTCCTAAATGCTGGACTGAACAAGCATATTCAGTGTGATACATCATGAAATGATATCCTTTCCCTTTTTTAGTTCGGGATACTTCCTTTTAGTTTTTCTGTTCCACTCCCAGCTTGTGCAATCCTGGACAAAAACTGATGGAAAGTTCCACTTTGTTACAAAAACTAAAAACTTCCTAAAGATTAGAACTAGCCAGAAGGCTGCCTCCAAAGATTGTAGGTTCTCCCTCATTAGAGAAATCTTTAAGCAAGTACTGAATAACTTCCTAGTCATACCTGTTCCCTATTGCAACAATGTTGCAACATTGACTTTTAATTTTTTTTCTTGTTATTTACATTATGATAGTCACTGGGTAGATTATTTTCTTGGCTCACCTCACTTAACTCTGTAACACTTCATGTAGCTCTGTTTTTGTTGCATTCATCATTTCTTGAATTGATTACCACCCCACTTGGGGGTAGTATTAATTTTTTCAAGGGGTCACCAGTTGTGAATATCTAGCAAAATGGTGGCTGTACCAGTGCTTTGAAAGATAAGGAGCTATATGTTAAGCTATTTATAATGTCTCATTTTCTAGAGCTTCTCATTGGTTTTAGGCTTATGTTCTTGTTAAGTCTTAGTACAAGGCTTCTTTGTGCTGTGAATACTTATTTGGTATCATCTGAGTAGAGCATCATACTAAAAGAGCCAAAATCCTAGGTTCCATCCTTGTTACAGTGAGGTAGCATTACCCAGAGAAACTTTTATCAAAAAGAAAAATTATTTCACAGATAGATTGAGCCTTCTGGGAAATAGTTAAGTCACAAAAACAACCATATGAGAATATGGCAATGGCCCAGCAAAACTCATCCCCACAATTGGAGAGAAAATTCAAAAAGCCCTTTGCTGGAGGGCAGTAGTGCATGCAATTGTGTTTAGTCTTACCCAACTGTATTGGTCCTAAGAATCAGAACAAGGTTTGGAACTTTTATTTAATTCTGTAGTGATAATACTGTTGTAGATCTAAGTATTTTGGAAGCAAATTAAAGCCCCTCAATGATCCCAATTTGAGTTTTGATAGAGCCCTGTGGGAGTTCCATACAGTGAAAGTTGGACTAGATGATGATCTCCGAGGATTCCGTCCAGCTCTACCCCATTCTACCCCATAAGGTTCTTTACAACTCTGATGTCTCATTATTCTATGCTGATGAATAATTCACGCTGGTGTGAGACAGGTGTAATCAGATTATCAGGCTTGCTCAGGGTATCATCACAGTCATCAGGGCCCAGGTGCCAGAGGGCAATTATTTGGCAAGTGCTAACTTGTCCAACATGGAGTTTAGGATGCGCTGAAGCAAATAGACCTTGTCTTCAGAGAGGCAGGTTAACACTGCTCTACCGGCTGGGTCACATTTAGGGACTGCTGGGAGCTAAATTCATTTTTTCCCATGTAGGTATAACTCAGCTTAGCTTCCATTATCCTCACTGTTCTAACCAAAGGAATTGTGTGTCAAGAGTTGGACCAGAATCTCCAGGTATTCTGATGCCAGCTGCAGCAATGTTTCTATATACCACATTACTTCTAATTATCCTATTCCTGTCTGTGTCTGAATAGGAGAAAATTGTCTCTGCTTAGGGGTAAGGAGGCTTTACAGTAGATTTCATGGGAATTGAGGCCAGGCAGAAGTATGGCTTCTATACAACAGTCTCTGCAGGGTTTAGGAACTGTGAAGTCTGCTTTGGACCTGACATGGGGATATAGTTGTGGCCTGTCACACTACGGTAATCAGCCTGGGGATCCTCGCTCATTAAAGGAATTTTAGTGTCATTAATTACTAGTAGATTTGGTAGTTTATACCGAACATAATCTGCATCTTATAACCACTTCAACTAAATCTTTGAAACTTGCAAAAGGTACTCCTTTACTGATAATCAATGCTTATTGGACACTTGGGTTCATTACTCCTATTACTCTGATTTGTGTGGGGAAAAGGGGAAGGGAAATGAAAAGGGAGCCAGAGAAACAATTTTGCTAGCTTTCCTTTTGTCGTCACTAAATGAATCAATGGAAAGTTGACTTCAGAGACAGGAAGATTGAATTTAACTTCCCTCTGACATAAACTCCTTGTTTGGCTCTGGGCAAGTCCCTTAACCCTTCAGTGAGTTGAGCAACTCCCCAAGTTACTGGGATACTGGGGCATTGCCCTATCTGCAAGTGCCAGGAATTTCCACTTCAGGGAATTCCCCACACCAATGAAATCACAATTCTGAAACACTTTTATTTTTTCAACTTAATTTTTTTTCAATTATTTCAATACTTTCCAATTAGACAAAATTTGATTTCCCCCCCTCCCACTTCTGCCTCTCTCCTCTTTGAAAAAGAAAAGGGGAGGGGGAAGCCCTGTATACTCAAGCAAAACAAATGCCCACGTTGGCTATATCCATCCACATTTGTGTGTATTTGTATGTGCATGTACATACAAGAAAACGGGTTCTCCAGCAGCCACTACTACACCATCCACACATGAAATCATTAGAGCAAATGGAGAAATTTTGAAAGCTGTGGATATGTTCACTTCCTTTGGTGGTATACTTTGCAGGTATATACACATATGGTTGATGCACATATTGCCAGAGCTAGCTCAGTGTTTGGGAAACCACAAAGAAAATGGGAAAGAGAAGAGATCTCGGTCTATCTACCAAACTGAAGGTCTACAGAGCCGAGCCATGCTTGTGCTACCCAGACAGACTACCAGCACCTGCCAGAAAATCGAGCTGCTTCCATTTGAATTGTCTCAAGGAGATTCTGAAGGTCACTTGGCAAGAAAGGGGAACCAGACACCGGGGTCCTTTCTTGAACAGAACTACCACATGTTCAAACTCTTCTGCAGACGTGCAGCTATGATGGGCTGGTCATGTTCAAATGCCAAACACACATTTGCTTAAAAGACTTATAGAGAACTCACACAAAGCAAGTGCTTGCAGGAAGCTCAGAAGTGAAACAAAGACATTGACGATTCCTCTAAAGAACTTTGGTATCAATTGTGAGACATGAAAGAGACTAGTGTAGTGTGCCCGCATCAAAGAAGGTCCGTTAGCTCAAAAGGAATGGGAGATGTATACATTTAGAGACATCTCCATTCTTAGTGTTCATATATTTGTGCCCAACTTAAGGGAGAGCCATCTGAGCTTGTCCTGGTCTGATTAGCTCCAGTTGGAGGCAACCATACATTGACCCTGACATTATGATGGTATTTTGGTTTTCTTCAAGTATGAAGGACAACAAACACACATACGTATACATCATTTACCTACACATATGTGTGAACATACACTCATGTGTATGTCTCAATTTTCATTGTCCTTTGCTTCTTGGGAGGTGGGTAATATATTTCATTATGAGTCCTCTGGAATCAGGATTGTGAACTGTCACTTTAAATACCATCCAAGTATCCTGCATTGCCTTACCACTGAGGTTGTTTATTTTGTGGTATACAAGAGACTAGGTTTAATATTTTTACTCCTGGAAGTTATTTTTATTTTTGAAAATTGGCATTCTCCCAGTACAAGCTTTTGCTCAAAAATGTTTCCATCAAATGACCTAATTATAAACTATATTGATAGAAATGTAATGATCAGATTGAGGGAAAATCATAGTTCTTTGTCCTATTATATAGACCAGATCTATAGTACTGGGTCCAAGCTGCAGCATATACAGAAGAGGACTACCAGAACAATATGAAGACTCAATAACATGGGTATAGATTTGAAGTATGTTTTTATGCTCCATCACCTGTGCCTTGAAAGCTCTCAAATTGACCCTCCAACTGCTCGGACAGGGTATTTTCTGGTAAAGAAGCTCTGCTGCTAGATACCATGGCCAGTGGAGAGAAGGGAGAGAAAATCCCCTTCTTCCTCTACCTATCAAGAAATAAACAACTGGATTCTTTAACAGCTGGCACCTTCCTTAACTGTGCCTCTCTCAAATACAGGTCCATTTATGAAAAGTCTTATCTGGTGTCTATATTCCTATTTGTCTCATTTTGTAAAGGGACAACAGGGTGTTTACATTTTATTAACATTAACTCATTATATGGTCATATTCAGGGATTGCCTCAACTAAGGTGAGACAGTGAAGGACTTGGGTATGATTGACATGGAGAAGACTTAGAAGAATGTGGTTTTCAAATATCTGTTATGTGGGATGAGGAGTTTGATTTGATCCTTTTGACTCGGCAAAACTAGAGTCAGTAGATGGAATTTACAGGGAGGTATACATATAATATGTTATATATATTTTTATATATATTTATTTATATATATTTATATTTTATATATATATTTTAAATTTAGTCAATTGAGAACAGTATTCTTTGGTTACAAGAATCATACTCTTTCCCTCCCTCCCCTACTTCCACCCTTCCCATAGCCAACACGCAATTCCACTGGGTATTACATGTGTCCTTGATCAGAACCTATTTCCATATTGTTGTTTGCATTAGGATGATCACTTAGAGTCTACATCCCAATCATATCCCTTCAACCCATGTATTCAAGCAGTTGTTTTCCTTCAGTGTTTCTACTCCCAGAGTTTTTCCTCTGAATGTGGATAGCATTCTTTCTCATAGATCTCTCAGGGAGGTATATTTTTGGTTTAACATTGTTTGAGGATAATGAAGAATGGAGGAGAGCAAAGAAGGGAAAATCTTAATTTTTTAAGAGACAGTAACATGTAAATTAATGACTAGTATCCTAGAGCTTTGAAGTTCATTGATTTTTTGATTCCTGGAAAAATTATAGAATAGTCATTCATGAACATCTAGAGAAGGATCCAGTGACCACATAGTTTCATCTACAATATAGGTCATTCCAGTTGCTGATAAAACTAGCATTATTTCTGTGATAGTACTTTTTTTTTTAGTGGCTTTGGAGTCTGTTAAAAGCTTTAGAGGCACACTCCTATGCTGAGCAGAAGTTTTCTGTTTTGAAGGGTATTTTTATTTTTCTGAACAAATTAAAAAAAACAACTTTTCTACTAAAAACAAAAAAATACTCAGAAGGGAATGCCAAGCCATTTCCCTTCTTGACACATTGACTTGACTGGTAGATCATGGGGCTGCTGTATATAAAATTTACCTAGCTTCTATCAAAATATTTGATAGTCTCTGATGCAATTCTTATGGACAAGCTGAAAATACATAGGCTGGGCATTTAAGACTGGTTGAATGGCCAGACCTAAATAGTCATTGATATCAACTAAAAAAAAGGTTTTGGGGGGCAACTGGGTAGTTCAGTGGATTGAGAGCCAGAGCTAGAGACAGGAGATCCTAGGTTCAAATCTGCCCTCAGACACTTCCCAGCTGTGTGACCCTGGGCAAGTCACTTAACCCCCATTTCCTAGCCCTTGCCACTCTTCTGCCTTGGAACCAATACACAGTATTGATTCCAAGACAGAAGGTAGGGGTTTGTTTGTTTAAATTAAAAAAGGTTTTGAATAGAATACCCCAGGGATCTGCCCTTGATTAGCACTTAACATGGTGCCTGACATGGAGTAGGTGCTTACTAAATGCTGGTCGAATAACCCTTTACTTAAAAATTACTTGGATAAAGGAATAGATAGCAGACTGATCATTTACAGATGACAGAGATTTACAGATGACACAAAACTGGAAGGATAGGGAGTGCAATTTATGATAGTCAACCAAAAAGATCTGAAAGTTGGCTCAAATTAAACATGATGAAATAATATGCTCAGTATTACATATGGGTTTTAAAAAAAATAAAACTTTCCAAGTACAAGTTGTATATGTATATGTGTTGGGGTGTGGGTGGTGGGGGTAGAGGGAGAAGGAATGTGACTAGGAATGTTCATCTGAAAAAAAGATCCCAGAGTTTTAATAGGCTGCAAATTGAGTGTGAATCAACATTGCCTTATGACATCCAAAAAAACCTAATTTCAATCTTAAACTTCACCGGAAGGGGTATAATGTCCAGCACTAGCAAAGTGACAATCTACTGTACTCTGTCCTGGTCAGACCACATCTGAAGTTTAGGCTCTACATGTTAGGACTTTACATGTATTCTCAAAATAAATGTAAGCTCCTTGAGGGCAGGGGTTTTTACTTTGTACCATCTTTGAAAAAAAATTATTAAAAGGATCAAAAGCATATCCATGGGACACTCCATCCCAAACCTTTTATGTTAGCATAAAACTTGAAAAATCTAAAGATCATGACTTATGAAAATCATTTGAGGGAATGTGAGGCACTATCGTGAAGACTTAGGGGGATGTGATAGCTGTTTTCAAGCATTTGCCTGGCAGATGATAGAGAGTTGAAACTTGTTCACCTTGACCCACAAGGGCAGAATTAGCAGCAGTGAATAGAAGCTGTGAAGAAGCTGATTTTGGCTTGATAAAAGAAAAAGCTTACTAAAAATAGGAGTAACCTAAAAGTGGAATGGGTTGCTCAGGTGGTGGTGTGTTCCCCTTCACTAGATGTCATCAAACAAAGGCTAGATTGCCATGTGTAGGATATGTTGCCAATTAGATTCTTGTCCACACCTGAGGATCTGTGATAAGAACTTTCTAAGACCTAACAGTGAAACAGGCTGTCTTATGAGGTTATTGGGTTCACCAGCACTGGAGATAATGCCTATAGCATCTAGTTCACAGGATTAATTGTGAGGTTCATATGAACTCATTTCTGTAAAGCCTTTACAAACTTTAATGTTCTTTTAAATGGCTATAGCCAAACCTAATAGCAACAATAGCACTTATATAAGACTTTAAAGTTTGCAGAGCACTTGTAAATTTTATTTTCACAACCACCATGAAGTGCTATATCCCTATTTTACAAATGAGGATACTGAGGCAACTAGAGAGTGACTTTCTAGTTCTAGGTCCAGCACTTTATTCACTGTAATGTCTAGCTGCCTTGATTTCTTGAGATTTGGTAACTGGGGTTCCTGAAGCTTAAGGATGAATCTTGTACCAGACCTTGGAATTCCCTATTTCTTCAAAAATTCTATGAGTCTAAAGTACCCAAGGATGCCACAGACTTTAGTCTGCATCTGCAATATAAGGATTGTTCTTGGCTGTGCAGGAATGAATCTTCAGAAGCTGCTATTTTTTAAGAGTCAGGCCAGTGTGTTGGAAATACTCCAAATCCTCCTCCCCACCCTGGCACATCACCTGTGTTGCTTTGTGTTTCTCAGGCCCTAATTTTTTTTAATGTTTTATTGATGGTTTGAAAAAAAGGTACTTCCACATCCCAATGACCTCCCCCCCCCCACCCCCAGAACTCTTCCCCTTTTAACAGCTAAGTAGTTAAGCAAAACAAATCAACACATTGGCTTTGCCTCACAATGGATCACAGACTCAACCACTTCTGTGCCAAGATCAGCCTCTAGTTTCCTTTTCTGGAAGGTCCATTTCTGGATCCCTGCCAAAACTTCTTTGGGGGAGTGGTCAGAGGCAAGGATTTTAACTCCTTGAGAGCAGGGATTTTTTATTTTGTCATCTTTATATCTACATCACTTAGAATGGTGCTTAGCACATAGGAGGCACTGAAATGCTGCTTTATCACATTTTTCTAAATATATTTCAGCACCATGGAGAGGCAACATGGTGTGATGGGTAGAGCAATCCCTGGACTAAATTCGAACCTGGGTTTTCCTACTGACAAGTCGCTTTTTCTAGGGGTCCCTCGCCTTTCTATTCTATACAATTAGTATGGATTCATTTATCTACAAGTTCCCTTCCAGCTTTGACATTCTATGATGACTTCCTCCCAGCCTTGCTTCAAAGTATTTCAGCTTTCCCTCTGCCCTGATCTTCATCAATGTGTTCTCTCAGGGCAACAGAGCCTATCAAAAAAGTGTCAGGTACCTAGAACCAACAAATTCTTGCTCCTTCCCTTTTCCCTAAAACTTGGCAAGAATGACTTTGGACTTGGGTGGTGGAGGCAGGATGTCCCATCTGTGTTCCTGTGCTACCACCCCATCCCAACCATGATTTCTATTAACTGGAGAACGTTTCTACCATGTTGGGAAATCTGAGTGGAGGCTTAGGGAAATGAGAAGAGCTAAAGTAATGGCTATGGTGATCGAATATAAGATACTTTAGTAGGCATATGGGGAAGATATTTGGAGACAGGAACCCCATACCACATGGATTGCTACAAATTTCCACCTAATTCAAGTGTCCCTGGCAAGATGACTAACTTCCCAGGACACATCAAGTACTACTACTATTATCCCACCTCATTCAAATAGCTCTTAAGAGTCTGGTGCCCAGTAGGGTAGAGTTGGAGATATGAAGGTACCCCATATCCTTGTTCACAGAAGCTGTTGAATACCCCTAATTAAGGTAGCTAGAATTCCAGATGGGAATAATCTTCTAGTCCTTTTAACTTGACTTTTTTCCTTGGGTAGATGTGAGTGTTGGCATGACACCTGAATACAAGGATGCCACATACCCAAGCTTGAACTCCTCAGAGTAGGCAATCCCTACCTTCCCTCAGTCTTTGGCTTTTCTGTCCTCCCAATCCTCCCTCTCTCTGGCTTTACTCAGCTTTCCTGCTGCTAAGCCAGGGGGCTAATGAGGTTTTAATAGAGTTTCCTTTTCCCCATACAAAGCAGCTTCTTCCTGTTAGGGACCAATGGAAGCCTGAGCGCCCAGCATCGCCTGACCAACTGGTCTGAGAGTGAGAACTCAGGATCACAGATTTAGAGCTGGAAGGGAATTGAAGGCCATTTAGTTCAACCTCCTCATTTTATATTTAAGCGAGACCCAGAAAAGTTAAGGAAGGTCACACAGTGTCAGAGACAGGATTTAAACCAAGGTCTTCCTAATTCCACATCTAGTACTCTATCCTCTATGAGATGCTGTCTCTTTAAGGGATTAGTATACAGAAGTAGGAATTGGAGACCTGCAGAAAGGCTTAACGCTAGGGACCAGTAGAGAAGAAAGGGGTGACCCTGACCCCATTCCCAAGGCCCTGATATTCATAGCTCATCTCCCTGGGCTTTCTGGGAACGTCCTTGTGTGTAAACCTGGGCAGGAGGCAGGGGCCTAGAGGCAGACTTGAGGATGGACAGACCTCTCCCTTTATTCAGATGTAGGACCTGCTGGTTCCCAGGCCTGCTCGACTGGGATTATCTGCCTTTGACACCATCTCCGAGGCAATAGAGTATGTAGTGCATGCCCGGGCTGCTTGGACCACCGACCCTGCTTCTCCTTTCTCCGACCCTCAGGCGGGAACCTCTTCCCTCTCCTCTCACTTCCCTGAGACCCCAGTCGGATTCCCCTCCGAGGGAACTTCCTCAGCTGTCTTGGCATCCTGGAGGGTTGCTTGCCAGGGGTAACTTGGAGAGTCTGGAGGGAGGCTGTTCTCCCAGGGACCTGTAGCCTCAGGCCATTCCCTCCACCTGCCCCCAGAGCTGGGGGAACCAGCCCTGCTGCTTGGGACCGCCCTATGGCCTCTCCTGGGCCCCGGGCCGGGTCCTCTTGCACATAGGACATGTTGACTCCTCTAAGGCTCCCCAAGACCTCTTGGGCCTGGAGCCTGAGCCCTCGGGTGGCCGGGGCTGGGAGAGGGCACCCTTGGTTGGGTCGGTGCTGGAGCTGGAAGCTGAGGAAAGGGGAAAGAAACAAGTCAATAATGAGAATGTGAGGTGTAGACAGGTAGAGATGGGGGCACACGACCCAGCCTGTAACTCTTTGTTCCATACAACCATAAGTGTCTGTGCTCTCCTCTAGAAGGCCTTTAGAGGATGGGTTAATGCCTTGAGCACTTGCACACACACACAGACACAGACAGACACACACTCCCTACGCAGAGATGCTAAACGAGCCTGGTTCTTCTTGCTCTCAAGCCAAGGCTTTCCCTCTTTGCTAGTGTTTCCTGGTCCTCTTCCACTTCTTCCTGAATTAGGAAGGGACACGGTGCTCTTTGCTTGGCATCTAAGGGAAACAATTCTGGGGCTCAGGAGGCCACAGATGAGAGGCCAAAAGGAGATGGTCCTGGGGGAAAAGCCTGGGGCCCTGTTAGGAGTCTAGGAGGACAGACAGGGCAAGGAAGGCTAAAAAAAGCCTCCAGAAGGGAATTGCATAGATAACAAAAATATACTCCACTACAGCAAGTCGCTCCAATACAAAACCAGCATCTATACACACAGCCCTGGCTTTCCATCCACAGAAATAAACTGCCAGCATCCCTGCATATTGACACGCTCCCAGCAATGCATGCTACACACACACAGGTAATTAATTACAAATTGTATATATAATATGCATGTTCATGAATCCGTAGTGCACACAAACCCACCTGTCATTTTCCACATTCATGGCTAACCAATGCCTCAGAGAATGGCTATCTCTCCCATTCTCCACACAGATCCCTAGCTAGCAGCTCTCACCTTCACAGGCACCTTCCTCCAGGCACCCCCCAAGTCCAAACGCCTTATATCCAGTCATCCTCATCCTCCCGCTGTCCTATGCAGTCGGCTGCTACTCTGCAATGCCCGTGCACCCCGCAGCACCCCTGCCCACAGGTTCAGCCACCCCCCTGGCACCCGCTGCCCCACACACAACGACAATATTTCGGCCTCCTCTCTGTCCTGCTCTAATCCGTGACCCGAGGCACACGAGAGGATTTTTCTGCTCCCCATCTGACTGTCTGGCCCAGAGAAAGTATGAGAGTGGGGAAGAGGGATGGGCGGTCCTTGGACTTACCGATATTGGAGCTGCACGGACCTCAGGGAATCCTTGCCAATTCTTGCCATGTGAGATTCTACCCCAAACACTGCCTGCTCTCCAGGCTGCGCCACTGGAAATGGCTTTGGGTAGAGATGGTGCCCACCCTTCCTAAACCCATCCTTTAGCACCCTGTTCCCTGGGACAGCCCCTAGCTGAGCTGGGCTGGGCTGCCCTTCCTACCTTCCCTGAGTCCTGTTCCCGGCCAGTCATGGGCATCCTCACCTGTACTCCCTAGGTTCTCCCTGGGTGGTTGGGGACCTGGTGAATCCAGGGGGTGATTGGTGGAGCTCAAAGGGCCAGGAAGTTCGAGGGCCCATGCCCCGCCCTTGGGCAAGGGCCCCACCCGTGGGAGGCAGCCCCCTGCCATTAGCCTCCCCAGCCAGTGGCTCTCGCACTGGCCGGCAGGTTGCATGCTGCTGGGCAGATAGAGTGCCAGGCTCCGAAGGTGACGAAGGCGGAAGTTCTTGGGCTTGCTGCCTGGTGGGCTGGGGCACTGCTGCCTCCGGGCCCCCAGACCCCCCTCGTAGATGTTGGGGGGGGTGTCGGCGCTGCCTGGGCAGCCCAAAGTCAGGCTCACTGCATCTATGACGAAAACACAGACACCCTTGAGAGGGGGAGGGGGGACGCTCTGGGGGAGATACCCAGGGGAACCAGCCAACTTCCTCTTCCAGCTAACACCCCGGGTCCTCTTCCTTTCCTTCCAGTTAGGGCTCAGTCTAGGTAAACCTGAATTTATTACTGTCCTGCTTGCCCTCAGGTTTCCTTCTGTCAAGTGGAGTCATTCATCTCTATATGGCTAGGTAAGTCCCCCATTTTCAGAGAGCTGTGAGGACAAAAAGAATAAAGGCCTTTGGTGAATAGGATAGCTGGAGCCGGTCAGAAGCCAAGGGGTTCAAGTCTGCTCACCACTTAGAGGTCCATTCAAACTGGAAAGAGTTCTCTTTGGAACTACTGGGACAGCGGCTAGGAACAAACTTCCTAGTGGATAGTCTTCTTGAGGCTTTAAATGCTTTCTGTTTCTGTCTTCACTTTCCATCTTAGAGATGGATGTGGCTTAGGGAGTATGATTGTTTGGGTACCAGTTTAGAAGTAATGAAACTGGTTCCGAAAGAAGTAATTTGACCAAGATCACACAAGCCTCTAGCCACCAGAATCCCTAGACAAGTGGCCTACTCCTCCAGCACTTAGCATGTTGATGGTCCTGCAGGATGGGAGAAACTTCTCTTTTCTGCCTCTTTTGTTCATGTCCCCCTTTCCCAACCTTCTATATGCTCCCCAGTACAATACCTTCTCTTATTCGCAGCTCAGAGAAAGCACAGACCAAAGCCTCCATTGAGGTCCAGTGTGGCTAGCTGGAGAAGCTGCCAGGGCTCCAACACCTTGGGTCCTCTCAAAATATCCTGGCCTAAAGTCTGGGGCTGCATGGCAACCCTGCTGTACAGCTTTGTGATGTCATAACTGGGAATACCATCCTTTCTTCCCCTGGCTATCAGGGAGGGCCAGAGAGAGGACCAGCTGAAAGAAATGTTTATTGAATACCTCTTACTGCCACACTTTCCCTCACTGATCCAACATTGGACTTGATCTAGATGCAGCTGAGTGTGTCTAGTGCCAAGGACAAAAATGCCTCCAGAGTAGTCAGGGGTCCTAGTTTGTAATTGTGAGATTTAAAATGGTTGAGGTCTTAAACTGTAGTGATTAAAATAGTGGAAGATATAAATTGTGATAGATATAAAAGAGGGTGAGTAAATTTTACCGCAGAAATATGTTTCACTACAGTGTCTTGGGTTTTAAAATCAAATATAAGGTGGTCGCCAGGGAAATATTCCCAATTATTCAAATACCCAAGTCAATTGGGTTTTATAGAGATTTTAATTAACAATACAATGAGTAATCAAAGAAAGAGAGAGAGAGTAAGAAAGGAATAAGTATGAAGGGCCTCAAGCCAATATGGCCTAGACCTGAGTCTTAAAAGAGAAATCAGTCAGTTTTTTAACACTCACCACAAGGTCTGACTAAACAAGGATACTAGTGACACCAGGCCAGCGTCCTTCCTCAAAGAGTCTTCCAGCCAGAGATTGTTTCAAAGGGCCTCTCTCAAGAGCCTCCAGAGCTCCTACCCCAGAGGGACAGAGCCCCTCAGAGGAGCACCTCAAGGAGCTCTCCTTCAGAATGAGATTTCCTCCAAGAGCACTTCTCCTCAAAGAGATCTATCTCCAAGGAAAGAGCCCTCAAGCATCAGTCCTCAAGGAAATGAGTCTCTCAGAATGAGATCCTCCAGAATGAGAATCAGAAATCAAGATCCTGAATGAGATCCAAGCTCTTATTTTTAAGGGCAAAAATTTCCTCTGTCACCTCCCCTAAGTCCTTACATCTACCAATCACTGTAGATGTTTCTAAAGGACCGCCCATTTGAATTCATAGCTGAGTAGTTTTAATCTCTTTAGTAAGTCAGAAAAAAATGCTGCTGTGTCGACAAATTTCATTAAGAAAAAACCTCTGAATAAGTTATCACACTTTTAGGTTTAAGTAGTTTACAAGTTGCCCCACCTATATGGGTACCTAGCATCCCATTGTATCAATTTTAAAAACAGGCATGACTCAAAGAACTTCCTGTACTTTCCATAAGCATGGGTCAAAGCACTTTCATTGTTCAGCAAGGAGTTTTTCTGTCCTAAAGCAGTCTTAAGTAGGGTGGAGTAGAGATATTCCCAAGGCATGGAGTTTTCACATTCAAGTAGAATTCTCACTATCTGCTAGGGAATTTTTTTAAGTATTTTTCCCCAATGGGGAAATTTCCAACATTCATAAGTCTGAGAAATTTTAAGGTTTACATAATTCTAGCTCTGACTGTAAATCACAGAGATCGTGAGATTTAGAGCTGGTAGGGATCTTAAAGATCATCTAGTCTAACCCCCTCATTTACAAACTGATCTTAAGTGACATTCTCAATAGTCACATAGGTAGTAAAAGGTTCAGAACCTGGTTCCAAAGCCACTAATTTTTCTACTGTATTATGCCAACTAGCTAGGTGTCATGCTTTACCTCTTCAGCCTCAGTTTTCTTCTCAAAAAATGGGGATAATAAACTTAATCTCTCTCTACATAGCATTCTTTCAACTGTAAAGACAATTGCTTCAGTGAGCCCTTCCGATTTAATACCCCCCCTCCCACCCCAGCTATTTACTGGCTGTGTGACTTTGGAAAAACCACTTAATCCTTCTGGGCTTCTGTTTTCTTATCTGAACTAGCCCTAAATCTGGGATCAACCCTGCCTACCATGATTGGAATCATCTTTTAGTCCAACTTACCCTAATTTCTTAAGAGAAATTTTAGAATTCTAGCTTTTACAGCTACAGTGGATTTTATAGATCCTCTAGTCTAAGACTTAAATTTTATAGGTATGAGAAGCCAACTGAAGGCCAGATACATTAGGCAAACATGCCCCAACTCACACAATCAATAGGAAGTAGAGCCAAGATTTGAATCTGGGTCAACTCAGGTAAAAGGCAATGTTTATTCCATTACAATGTGTTGGCGTCCCTACTAAGTCTTCTCTTGTCGGTGTTAAATATTCCTGCTACCTTCAACTGATCCACACATGGCATAGTTTCAAACCCTTTCATTTTCTGGGTTGCTTTCCTCTGAATGAGTTTCAGACTGTTAATGTCTTTCTAGAAAAGGATCCAAGGAAGTGAAATGAGTGGAAACGAAAACAAGGGCTCAGCCACACAATGTTTCTTCTTGGTTGCCAAAGGGAGCCACCAAGAAGTCCTTAGCCTTCTTAGCTAGATTGCCACCTTTCTCAGAAGAGTGAGGGTGGCAACCAGTGATCAAATAGCTGTTCTAGTGAAGCCCCTTCCATACCCTATGACCCCCCAGGTGGCCTTGTATTGCATGCATGTAGATTTAGACCTGAATGTTGTCAGCCACCTAAGGGAAATATTAACTCATTGATGAGCTACCTGGCAGAGACTTTTGTCTATGGTTTTGTATTTTTAGCATCTAAACTACCTAAAATATAGTAATGATAAATAATTCATTGAATGCTGCAAACAGTGAGCCCCCACTTAAAAAAAAATCCAAGATGAAAAATCCCACAGTATATAGAGATATTAAGTTAAGGGAAAGAAAGGGTAGGATCATTGTAAGATCTCTGAATAGATTCCCTTGTACTTCTGTTCATTGTTTTCTTCTTGGAATGTCCTCTTCGTTCCTGCTCACTTATTCAAGTATTCTTCTCTCTTCCAACACTCACCTCAAAATGACATGACTCTTTCCCCACACTACTCCCAGAAATGATCTCTTCCTCATTTATCAGTTCTAATTTTTAACTTGTTTATCTGTACACAAGCTCAATCTCCCCTTAATAAAATGAGTTCCTCAAAGTCAGCCAGCAACCATATCTAATTTCTGGATCCTCCCTATGTCCAACATAGAATATACTTTTTTTAAAATAAAAAAAATTGTTTAATTAATTTAGGATATTTTTCCATGGTTACATGATTCATGTTCTTTCCCTCCCCTCTTTCCACCCCCCCCATAGCCAGTGTGCAATTCCACTGGGTTTTACATGTGTTCAAGACCTATTTCCCTATTATTAATGTTTGCACTGGGGTGATCATTTAGAGTCTACATCCCCAGTCATATCTCAATCAAGCCATGTGATCAAGCAGTTGTTTTTCTCAACATAAAATACACTTAATAAATAATTTAAGTGAATGAATGAATGTTAGAAAGCACTTCAGAGGACTTGTGGTCAAGATGGCAGCTTAGAGAAAGCTAAAGTTCAGAGCTCCAGAAACCCTTCCTTACCGATCTCAAACTGAATGCTCCTAGGGCACCAAAATTCAAAACAAACAACCAGAATAGACCCCGGGAATACTCCTCCTGGACCTGGATCAAAAGGTACGGCCCCCCAAAAGTCAGAACCCGAGATCACTCAGATCTAAGGGATAGGCAAAAGGAAGGTCCCAGGACCCATCCCCCCCAACCCAGAGCAATGAATCCGAGCCAGCAGCAGGAACCTCAGGGCAGGCAAAAGGGCCTCAGGAGCCAGCTATTCTGAAGGCCGCACCCTGAAAACAACCTGCGCCAGTCGCAGGGGCACCCAGACAGCAGGGAAACAGAGAGAGACGGGGGGAGCCTGTAGCCCCCTGACCAGATCCTTCCATCTGAGTCTCACTGAAGGTCCCTGCCTCAGGGCATACTCAGTCTGAGGTTAATCCTATCACCAGTCCTTGGAGCTCCAGGAAGCCACGGCCTCTCCCCCTCAGAGTGCAGGCTCCTCTGGCCAGAAAAGGCATTGAAATACATCTGAGAGTGTCAAGCCAGGCGCAGAGCATAGAAGTAAGGCAACAGAGAAGCATCGGGAGGGAACTGAGGAGGGTAGTAACACCGAAAAACCAGCAATTCTGGGCTTCCTGGGGAAGACAGACAATTTGCCTGGGGCTAAAGCCACTGAACACCAGACAGATAACAGAAGAGCCAGCCCCCTCACTCAGATAGAGATGGCAAGCAGCACAGAAGCAAAAAAGCCTCAAAACAACAAGAAAAACAAGAAGGGGGCAACATTGGACACATTTTATGGAGCAAAAATACAAAATACAGAGGATATAGAAGAGGAAACACAAGCAAATGCGCCAAAACCTTCCAAAGGAAATGGAAACTCTCCACAAACTTCTGAAGAATTTGAATAGAAAATGCTCAAAAAGATGGAAGCCTTCTGGCAGGAAAAGTGGGAATTAATGCAAAAGAATTTCACGCAACTACAAAACCGGTTTGACCAAACTGAAAAGGAAAACCAGGCTTTAAAGGTCAGAATTAGGCAACTGGAAGACAATGAGCAGGCAAAAGAGCAAGAATCAATAAAGCAAAGCCAAAAGATCAAGAAATTAGAAGAGAACATAAAATATCTCACTGACAAGGTGACAGACTTGGAAAATAGAGGAATAAGAGATAATTTAAGAATAATTGGACTACCAGAAAATCCAGAAATAAACAGCAAACTTGACATCATAATACAAGATATAATCAAAGAAAATTGCCCAGAGATTCTAGAACAAGGGGGCAATACAGCCACTGAAAGATCTCACAGAACACCCTCTACACTAAATCCCCAAAAGACAACTCCCAGGAATGTAATTGCCAAATTCCAAAGCTTTCAAGCAAAAGAAAAAATCCTACAAGAAGCCAGAAAAAGACAGTTTAGATATAAAGGAATGCCAGTCAGGGTCACACAAAACCTTGCAAGTTCCACTCTGAATGATCGTAAGGCATGGAACATGATTTTCAGAAAGGGAAGAGAGCTGGGTCTTCAACCAAGAATCAGCTATCCAGCAAAACTGACTATATACTTCCAAGGGAAAGTATGGGCATTCAACAAAATAGAAGATTTCCAACTTTTTGCAAAGAAAAGACCAGAGCTCTGTGGAAAGTTCGATATCGAAAAACAAAGAACATGGAATACCTGAAAAGGTAAATATGATGGAAAGGGAAAAAGGAGAAAATTGTTATCTTTTCATTTATTCAAACTCTCTTCTATAAGGACTACATTTATATCAATCTATATATATATATATATATATATATATTAATATATGGAAAATGTAATGTGTAAATAGGGGGAAAAGAAAAATCAAATAGAATAATCTTTCTCACACAAAGATTCACACAGGAAGGGAGGGGAAGAAAACTCCTATAAGAAGGAGAGGAAGAGAGTTTTTACTTAAACCTTACTCTCAGGGAAATCAACTCTGAGAGGGGGAAACATCCAGATCCATTGGGATCTTGAATTCTATCTTACCCAACAAGGGTAGGAAGAAGGGAAAACCAAGGGGGGAGGGGGAAATGGAAAACAAAAGGGGAGGGAAGGAGAGGGGGGAGGGAACAAAAAGGGAGGGGCTAGAAAGGGAAACATATCAAGGGAGGGGACAAGGGGGACTGATTTAAAGTAAATCACTGGATTAAAAGGTTAGAGCTAAAGAATGAAGGTTACAATTAGGGAAGGATACCAAAATGCCAGAGAATTCACAAGTCACAATCATAACTTTGAACGTGAATGGGATGAATTCACCCATAAAACGTAGACGAATTGCAGAATGGGTTAGAATCCAAAACCCTACCATATGTTGTCTTCAAGAAACACACATGAGGCGGGTAGACACCCACAAGGTCAGAATTAAAGGATGGAGTAAGACCATCTGGACCTCAACTGATAGAAAGAAGGCAGGAGTTGCAATCATGATATCTGATAAAGCCAAAGCAAAAATAGACCTGATTAAATGGGATAGGGAAGGTAATTATATTTTTTTTAAAAGAGACTTTAGATAATGCGGAAATATCACTAATCAACATGTATGCACCAAATAATATAGCACCCAAATTTCTAATGGAGAAACTAGGAGAATTGAAGGAAGAAATAGACAGTAAAACAATATTAGTGGGAGATTTGAACCAACCATTATCATATTTAGATAAATCAAATCAAAAAATAAATAAGAAAGAGGTAAAAGAAGTGAATGAAATCTTAGAAAAATTAGAGTTAATAGACATATGGAGAAAAATAAATAGGGACAAAAAGGAATACACCTTCTTCTCAGCACCACATGGCACATTCACAAAGATTGACCATACACTAGGGCACAGAAACATGGCATACAAATGCAGAAAAGCAGAAATAATAAATGCAGCCTTTTCAGATCACAAGGCAATAAAAATAATGATCAGTAATGGTACATGGAAAACCAAATCAAAAATTAATTGGAAATTAAACAATACGATACTCCAAAATCGTTTAGTTAGAGAAGAAATCACAGAAACAATTAATAATTTCATCAAGGAAAATGACAACTGCAAGACATCCTTTCAAACCTTTTGGGATACAGCCAAAGCAGTAATCAGAGGTAAATTCATATCCCTGAGTGCATATATTAACAAACAAGGGAGAGCAGAGATCAATCAATTGGAAATGCAAATAAAAAACTCGAAAGCGATCAAATTAAAACCCCCCAGCAGAAAACCAAACTAGAAATCCTAAAAATTAAGGGAGAAATTAATAAAATCGAAAGTGATAGAACTATTGATTTAATAAATAAGACTAGAAGCCGGTACTTTGAAAAAAACAAACAAAATAGACAAAGTACTGGTCAATCTAATTAAAAAAAGGAAGGAAGAAAAGCAAATTAACAGCATTAAAGATGAAAAGGGGAACAGCACCTCCGATGAAGAGGAAATTAAGGCAATCATTAGAAATTACTTTGCCCAATTATATGGCAATAAATACACTAATTTAGGGGATATGGATGAATATATACAAAAATACAAACTGCCTAGACTAACAGAAGAGGAAATAGAATTCTTAAATAATCCCATATCAGAAAATGAAATCCAACAAGCCATCAAAGAACTTCCTAAGAAAAAATCCCCAGGGCCTAATGGATTCACCAGTGAATTCTATCAAACATTCAGAGAACAGTTAATCCCAATACTATACAAACTATTTGACATAATAAGCAAAGAGGGAGTTCTACCAAACTCCTTTTACGACACAAACATGGTACTGATTCCAAAACCAGACAGATCAAAAACAGAGAAAGAAAATTATAGACCAATCTCCCTAATGAATATAGATGCAAAAATCTTAAATAGGATACTAGCAAAAAGACTCCAGCAAGCAATCAGAAGGGTCATCCACCATGATCAAGTAGGATTTATAACAGGGATGCAGGGCTGGTTCAATATTAGGAAAACCATCCACATAATCGACCATATCAACAAGCAAACCAACAAAAATGACCATGATTATTTCAATAGATGCAGAAAAAGCCTTTGATAAAATACAACATTCATTCCTATTGAAAACACTAAAAAGCATAGGAATAGGAGGGTCGTTCCTAAAAATAATAAACAGTATATATCTAAAACCATCAGCCAATATCATCTGCCATGGGGATAAACTAAATGCATTCCCAATAAGATCAGGAGTGAAACAAGGATGCCCATTATCACCTCTACTATTTGACATTGTACTAGAAACACTAGCAGTAGCAATTAGAGAAGAAAAAGGAATTGAAGGCTTCAAAATAGGCAAGGAGGAGACTAAGCGATCGCTCTTTGCAGATGACATGATGGTCTACTTAAAGAATCCTAGAGATTCAAACAAAAAGCTAATTGAAATAATCAACAACTTTAGCAAAGTTGCAGGATACAAAATAAACCCACATAAGTCATCAGCATTTCTATACATATCCAACATAGTTCAGCAGCAAAAACCAGAAAGAGAAATCCCATTCAAAATCACCTTAGACAAAATAAAATACCTAGGAATCTACCTCCCAAGACAAACACAGGAACTATATGAACACAACTACAAAACACTCTCTACGCAACTAAAACTAGACTTGAGCAATTGGAAAAACATTAACTGATCATGGGTAGGACGAGCCAATATAGTAAAAATGACCATCCTACCCAACTTTTCTATCTATTTAGTGCCATACCCATAGAACTTCCAAAAAATTTCTTTACTGATTTAGAAAAAACCATAACAAAGTTCATTTGGAATAACAAAGGATCAAGGATATCCAGGGAAATAATGAAAAAAAATACAAAGGAAGGGGGCCTTTCAGTTCCAGATCTCAAACTATATTACAAAGCAGCAGTCATCAAAACCTTTTGGAATTGGCTAAGAGACAGAAAGGAGGATCAGTGGAATAGACTTGGGGCAAGTGACCTGAGCAAGACAATATATGATAAACCCAAAGATCCCAGATTTTGGGTCAAAAATCCACTATGCGATAAAAACTGCTGAGAAAACTGGAAGATAGTGTGGGAGAGATTAGGATTAGATCAACACCTCACATCCTACACCAAGATCAATTCAAAATGGGTGACTGACATGAACATAAAGAAGGAAACTATAAGTAAATTAGGTAAACACAGAATAGTATACATGTGAGACCTATGGGAAGGGAAAGACTTTAAAACCAAGCAAGACATAGAAAAAATCACAAAATGTAAAATAAATAATTTTGGCTACATCAAATTAAAAAGCTTTTGTACAAACAAAACCAATATAACTAAAATCAGAAGGAAATCAACAAATTGGGAAGCAATCTTCATAAAAACCTCTGACAAAGGTTTAATTACTCAAATTTACAAAGAGCTAAATCAATTGTACAAAAAATCAAGCCATTCTCCAATTGATAAATGGGCAAGGGACATGGATAGGCAGTTCTCCACCAAAGAAATCAAAACTATTAATAAGCACATGAAAAAGTGCTCTAAATCTCTTATAATCAGAGAGATGCAAATCAAAACAACTCTGAGGTATCACCTCACACCTAGCAGATTGGCTAACATGACAGCTATGGAAAGTAATGAATGCTGGAGGAGATGCGGCAAAGTAGGGACATTAATTCATTGCTGGTGGAGTTGTGAATTGATCCAACCATTCTGGAGGGCAATTTGGAACTATGCCCAAAGGGTGATAAAAGACTGTCTGCCCTTTGATCCAGCCATAGCACTGCTGGGTTTGTACCCCAAAGAGATAATAAGGAAAAAGACATGTACAAGAATATTCATAGCTGTGCTCTTTGTGGTGGCAAAAAATTGGAAAATGAGGGGATGCCCTTCAATTGGGGAATGACTGAACAAATTGTGGAATATGTTGGTGATGGGATACTATTGTGCTTAAAGGAATAATAAGTGGAGGAATTCCACGGAGACTGGAACAACCTCCAGGAAGTGATGCAGAGCGAGAGGAGGAGAACCAGGAGAACATTGTACACAGAGACTGATACACTGTGGTACAATCGAAGGTAATGGACTTCTCCATTAGTGTCAATGCAATGTCTCTGAACAATCTGCAGGGATCTAAAAAACACTATCCACAAGCAGAGGATAAACTGTGGGAGTAAAAACACTGAGGAAAAGCAACTGCTTGACTACAGGGGTTGAGGGGATATGACTGAGGAAGAGGAGAGACTCTAAATGAACACTCTAGTACAAATACCAACAACATGGAAATGGGTTCGAACCAAGAACACATGTGAAACCCAGTGGAATTGTGCGCCGGCTATGGGATAAATGGTGGGAGGGGGCTGGGGGGAGGAAAAGATAATGATCATTGCTTCCAATGAATAATGTTTGTAAATAACCAAATAAAATAATGTTTAAAAAGAAAAAAAAAGAAAGCACTTCATAAAGGACAAAAGCCTTTATGAATGCTACTTCAGAAACCCGTGCCTTCATTTTAGCAATCACAAGCAAATAATTCTATAGATCATCTAATATTAGTGGGGTGTAAAGGACATATTTTTTCCATTGTAAATTTTCTTTCTTTTTGTAGTACCTTTTCTCCTTTATATGCTCTGCTTGACCTTACCCAGAACAGCTTTATAAACTCTTGCTACTCTCTCTCTGGGTCATTTTAGCACAGGAAGAGAAAATATATACCTATACACACACACACATCCACAGAGCTGTTAGACATACATGTAACTTCACCAATATGGGGATGTCTAGAGAAGAGGAAGTGGGAGATCCAATAGAGTAGCAGTTGCTCAGCACCTTTGTGCTCTAAATTGAGAAAACTATAGAGACAGGATAGTGTTTCATGGTTCCCCACTGTTTCACTTGTGAAAACATCATGCTTCAATAGGAGAGCCTCTTCTTTTTCTAGGTGAATAACCAGGTAGGACTAAGATCTTTTCTAAACCCACTACCCCTTCACTTTATTTTCCACAACCAAATAAGAGACTTATCTGAATGTCAGTCTTGTCATTTGTTTTTATTGTCTTGAACATCCTTTCTAAATTTTCTGTTCAGTTTTCAAGATAAAGTAATACTCAAAATGTTAGCAGCATTCCTATCACTAATGGTATAAAACTGATGATGTAAGCCTCAATTCCAATTTCAGAAGTCTGTCTGTATTAGCAGCCACTCTATTTTCCCTTGCTAAATAATAGCATATTTCTGACATCCAAATAATGACATAAGTGGTCATTATAGGATAAATTGTCAGTGGTCATTATGGGATCTAATCTATTCCAGAACAAAACCCTGTTGGATTCTTTTGGCAAACTGGAAAAAAATCCTAGTAAGGGCTAATATATGTCTGTACTTGTGTTCTTTCCTTCTAAATGGCCAACAGTTTTGACCTCTAACTGATACCTTTTACAAATTCTAAATAGTAAAGAGAGAACCAATTCTAGTGCTAAACTCCCCTTCCCACTAAACAGGGACTTCTCTTGACCCTTTGATCAAACTTTCAGGAGAAGACTAATTTTAAGAAGAGGCAGGAAAAAGAGAAGGAATTTTTGTTGTTGGAAATTACAAAGCTATGAGCTCCTCCATTAGATTGTAGACTTCCTCAAGGCAGGAACTGCCTTCTGTCTCTTTTTTGTATTCCCTGTGCTAATCTCTTTGCTTGACACATATGTTAGATACTTAATAAATGTTGTTCTGGACAAGTTGAGATTACAAAGGAAATACTTTTATAAATAGTGAAATATCCTAGAGAGTTTTTGAGGTTATAGCTACCTAGGATCATTTAACTTTGTGAAACTTTCATACAAACAACACATTCCTATCATTTCCCCCCTGGAGAATGACATGAAATACTCAATTATTACACAGAGCTAGAGCAAATGTGGAAGTTTTATCTTCTAAACAGGGCAAGTGATTTTTCAGTTTGAGGTTTTGAAGCCCACTATCTATTTAATGCAACCATTAACTCTTTTCTCCAGCTTGGAAAGAAAGAAGCTTGTTTAAATCAGAAAGAGAATGTTTTCTCTTATTACTGTGTTTCTGCTGTGAATGATTTAGAACTAAATGTCAAGGTGAATTAGAAGCTAAGTCACCTACAGGATTTGGAATAGCTGATGAATTTGCAATCTTTTAAAAATCAAATTAGTAATGATAAAGATTTACCTGTTGAGGTGAGAAAATGCCTGTTCATTTTGAAAGTTTTAGTTTTGACCAAGGAAAGAATAAACTTATTGCAGTGTATTTCAGTTAATATTGGGGGAAAAAAACCTACTTTTGAAGATGGGAAATAAAGATATGAGGAACTGAAAAGACAGAGATGAAGAATTATGGTTTTGAATCAGTGCAGAGAAATATGCAACTTGGAGGTTTATGGGTCTCTAATCAAAGTCAATAGGAAGAAGTTGGGTGAAAGTTAAAAGGAAGTTGGAAACTATTTAAACTGACAGGTAGCACAGGAATAGAGCACTGGACTTGAAGATAGGAAGACCTGAGTTCAAATCCATCCTTAGATACTTATTAACTGTGTAACCCTGGGAAAGCCAATGTCTACTTCAGTTTCCTCATCTGTAAAGTAGGGATAATAACAGCACCTAACTCTCAGAGTGGAGGTACAAGGAGAAATTTGTGTTTTGCAAACAGAGCTATACCCATTATATAGAAATGTGAATTGTTATTATTACTTTCGCTCCACAGATATTCTTATCCAGCGTTTTTGTTCTATCAGCATTTTTCTCTTCCTAAGTCCATTAAATCTTTTTTCAGGTGAATAGCAAGAGACTTCCTGGAATGATTTACCTAGATCTTAATTTCCTAGAGAAGCAATTCAGTTAATTAAAGGGGAGAATTCTTTTGAGGTGAAACAAGTGACAAATGATATGTGGTTTGTATATATGTGTGTGTTTTAGAAACTATGAGCACCCACGACTGGCTCCTCTTTCTTTTACAATCTACAGAGAAGCAATCCACCATTTAATTTATTAATTAGTAGTCCACCTATCCAGGAACTACATCAGAGAGTGTTTCATGTTTATACCTGATTTTCCCACCGGCTCATTATCCCTTTTTTTTCACCATACATTCCTTAGCTTTCTAACTCTTTAGCAAGTAGTACTTTCCTCCCACCACCCTCAAGTCCTCTAGGACTCTTATACTAGCTTTGGGGTTCAAAATTATCTGAATTTTTTTAACTTGTGATTTCATGGGAGTGGGAAGCCCCTCCTAGTGAGAGGAGTTTCCTCAGCCAGTGCAAATCAGCACTTTCTCTGCAATTTGCGGTCTTGGAAATTTGCCTAGAACCCTAAGAGGGTAAATTTCTTGCCCAGAGTCACACAGCCAAGATGTCTCAGGGGCAAGGTCTAAATCCCTGTCTTCCATATTCTGAGGCGAGTTCTCTATCCAATACATGGAGCTGCATCTCTAAGAATGTAATCTGGAATGTGTTCCAAAATTACTAAAATGAGAAAATCTCTCATCTCTAATGTGTAATTAGAAGTTGTCTCCCCAGAACTCTTTTCCCAGCTTCCCAGCTTCCTTCTCACGTTATGTGCTAATATAGGGAGGATATATTTTGAGTGTATCTCCACCCTCTTGCTCTTTTTTTCGCCCCCTGGGAACATGGCTGGGGAGGCTGGGGGGAGAGCTTGGCAGGAAAATTTTACTCACATGGCTTTACTCAGGTTTTTATTTTTGTTCTTTTACTTCTTCTACTTGCAAGTAATTATTAATAAACTTTATAAAATATAATACTTAGAGTTATTGGATAATAATCCTAATTTTACACTGCCCTAATCTCCCATGCTCTAGCCTAGGAAATCTATTCTTGACCAACCTCATTCCTAAAACTTACATTACTTATTTTTGTTTGTTGGGTTTGATAATATTTAACATATATGCAGTTCATTAATCATCTCTTTTTTCAATTTTGCTAACGTATATCTATAGGGATATATTTTTTCCTTTGAGGACAGAATTTAACTGAGCACTAGAAATTTGGATATATTGTCATGTTATTACCATTATTTTTTACATAATTATTGTTGCTATGGGGTGTATGGAGTGCTCAGGGAGGGGTAGTATCTCTGGTATGGAGGGCTTGTTGTGCCCTCCTAGGGCAGCTCTCCAGCCTCTGACCCCCACCTGACACCCAGCTCTCACTTGTGGCTCTTAGTAGCTGCTAACATGGGGCAGTGGCCACACCCTGGGCAATGGCTTGGACAGGCCGGCCAAACCGTGTGAGGGTAGCCATCGGGTCGTCGTCGACCCCTGGTGAACCAGGGCTTTGTTCACCCAGCATGTGAAGACTGCTTTGGCGGAACAGGCGGAAGAAACCAACAAGAAGGTTCAACGGCTGAGATGGCGATGCAGCAAGGCACTGTGGAGTGCTTAGGGCATGTTGGAGCACAAAGGACAACACGGCCATCCAATGGAACTGAGGAAGTCTCCAGGTGTAATGACTTTTCGTGCCACTGGACCCAGGCTTCCAACGCCGAGAGAGTGGGACTGTCTCTGTGCATAGGCTTTTCCACTTAAATCTTCATGCACAGGTGTCTTTGTGCACAAAAACGCACAAAGACAATCGTCATCTTCGGTTCGAGAGACAACCAACCATTGTTGCTATGATTTGTTTTTAGACACATTTGTTATTTAGAATTTCATTATTAAGTTTACATTTAGGCTTGTGTCTTTTGTTTTTACTCTCTTAATTGTTGGTTATTTTTATTACATCATAGTTTGTAAAAAACTTTTTTGGTATTTATGTCTTTTTACAATTATTTACAGTTTCCTTGCTCCTGGTAACAACTTTGAGTTTTGTTCCCAAGGTCACCTTTTGTGAAAGTTCCATATTGTGCTGAGAAATGTTATATATTCTTTAGCTGTCCCATTCAGAAGGTGCCATCAATCTTTTAGTTCTAATTTCTCCCATAAATAAGTTATTTAGCTCAGCACTTAGGACCTCCTTCTCTTAGAACTACCTTATAATTTTCACACCCTGGAATAAAATTTTAAAAACCAAAACACTGTCCTTACTACAAATGAGTTGCTTTTGGGACCTCCATTTTATGGAGGGTCCCTGTTCAGTCAACCTTCATTTCCCTCCTGACTCTGTTCCTGATTTCTATACTTTAAGCACCAGATATCTTCATTTCCTATACTCCAGTTTCCCACTTTTCATTTTGTGCACTGTCCTTCATTAAAATGCAACTTTTTCAAGGGCAGAGATTATATTTTTGCTTGTATTTACATCCCCAAAATTAAGTACAGTTCCTGGCACATGTTAATTGCCTAAATGCTTGTTAACTCACCTTTTTCCATTGAATTCTATATTTTCCCTTTTGTTTATCTTTCTGCTAAATTTGTCCAACTCTGAAAAAAGAACATTAAAGTCTTCCACTATGATTTGCTATTATCAATGTCTTCTTGAATTTCAGTTCATTTTTATTTTAGGATTTCATATACTATGCCATTTGAAGCAAATACATTTAATACTATACTGATATTGGCTTGTTGTCTAAGACACTTTTTACTTTTTTTTAATGGTACATGATATATTGAAACACAATAAAGTAACTAACTCTAAGAACTTAAGAAAGCCCCTTCAATTCAAAACAACATATATTTATTTATTTATAATATCTTTATTTATTAAAAAATTTTTTTTTAAATTTAATCAATTTAGAACATTATTCCTTGGTTACAAGAATCATGTTCTATCCCTCCCTCCCTCCCCTCACCCTTCCTGTAGCTCACGCACAATTCCACTGGGTATTACATGTGTCCTTGATCAGAACCTATTTCCATCAAATCAACATATATTTAGTCTAAGACACTTTTTGGCTTTTAATGGACTACATGATATATTGAAACACAATGACGTAACTAAGGACTCAATAACAAAGACTCTATAATTCAAATCAACATATTCAGTTACCTGATGTCTTTGATACAAGAGTGGGAAAATGGTGAGTATGTGAAGAAATAAATAAGAAAGTATGGTTTAGGAGAAATAAATGAGAAAAGTCAAAGAATTGTAGATTATACAAGAGCCACATGCCTTGATATCATGAATATTTTCCGCAAAAAAAAAAAAAGTAGTAGGCTCTTGGCATGGCAAACACCAACTAGAATAAAACCTACATATGACAAACAAGAAAAGATTTATTATGGACGTATGAGCTATCCCTAAGTCAGCTGTCTATGCCCAGACCTGTGGCATAGTAATGAAAGAAAGACATGTTATACAATTAATATTTAACCCAAAATTATTTAAACTATTGAAAATAAAAAATGAAAATAGACAACAGAAATGACATAGACCGTTCCTACAGTAACTTCACCCAGAAGGTAAATCAGTGTAAATTATTGTTAAAAGGAGATCCAAAAGATGACAAAGTGCCTTAGCCCATAGTTGATATACGTGCCAAATAGATGTTTGCTAAGAGCAATTCCAGAGTTAGGTGGCTTAGCGGATTGAGAGTCAGGTTTAGAGATGGGAGGTTCTGGTTTCAAATTTGACCTTAGATACTTCCTAGCTTTGGGCAAGTCACTTAACCTCTATTGCCTAGCCCTTACTGCTCCTCTGTCTTAAATCAATAAGGGTTAAAAAAAAAGGGGCAATTCCATGTTAGACTATAAACTTATTTATTCACTCTTAAGAAAAGAAAGATGAGAGATGATTATAAACTGCTGATTAAGATAAAGTAAACTTCTTGTTAAATGTTCTGTGACCTTTGAGGGCTTCATTTTTGTCCCAGAATTAAACCTGAACTTTAGAAGGTTTAGAAGAAGCATTAGAGCTGTCTCTGCCAATTTGGCCAGTGTGCCTATGGCTCTACACTTGTGGCAAAGTTACCTTGTTTTGTGTTTGTGGACCACACTCAAGAAGAGAATGCACCAACCACATGGAGGATACATCTCTCAGCACAGGTAAGTGTTGACTTCCATGTTAGCCCAGAAGAGATGATATTGAACAGATAAGAATTAGGTATCGTACTTCTTCATACTTGCCATATACTGAATAGATCTGCCTTCTCAGACTCCACTGCATCTCTCCACTTCACTCTCTGTAGGCATTGTTCTCCTGAGTATACAATCATCACAATTTTTTTATGCAGAACAATAACAGTGATACAGTTAAAATATACCTTTTCCAATGTTTTGAATTCACAAATTTTGCAAACAACTCTGCCAAGTGACTCCAGGCTATATTGCCATAAATCTATATACTACAACAGAAGCTGTCCCTTTGAGAGCCTTTGTCAGTTTTATCATCTTTTCTGACTGAGATGTATTCCACTGCCATCATTCCACTGCAGTCTTCCCAATCCAGGCCTCCCAGGGCTATTCTCTTGAGTGATAGGGTTCTTGTTCAGAGAATAGGTCAAATTTAGCCTATAATAGTTATCTACCACCAGTGTTATGGTCTCAGATGGAGTGGCACTTCTATAATTGAGACATTAAATTTCTTTTTTTCTTTTTTTTTTGGCATTTTATTTTTTCATTTTGAAAAAAATTAATTAAATAATTTAGAATATTTTTCTATGGTTACAAGATTCATGTTCTTTCCCTCCCCTTTCCCCATCCCCTCTCCTGTAGCCAGACATGCAATTCCACTGGGTTTTACATGTGAGATATTAAATTTCTTGACAAGAAAGTGTTAGAGAGAGAGAGAGAGAGAGAGAGAGAGAGAGACAGAGAGAGAGAGAGAGAGAGAGAGAGACAGAGAGAGAGTAATACTATATAACTACCAGTCTTTTAAGAAGTTCTTCAACTCCCCAGTATTAGTTCCTACTATCAATTCTTCAGGAAAGTATTCATGTTCAAATACCTCAAAAACTACCAGAAAAACTTCTTAAGTTATTTTACTTGTTTAACTACAACTTTCTAAACCTCTCACATTACAATGCAATTTTTAAATATCTTTAAGATCTAATATTTATTTATTAGGATCTAATATTAGGAGACCTCTATGATTTATAGCCACTAATGTGATGATACAACTTAACTGCTTGCACTTTTAAAAGACTGTGCCACATGTGACATCATTAATATCTCCAAAATATTAATTTAAGCTATAAAAGCATGTGCAAGAAACAAAGTTCTGTGCAATGAATATGCTGTGCATAATCAATACAATTTCAAAGCACCAAACATGAATTCCAAATCATAAAAACAACTTTTTTCTTGTATTACAATATATAACAAATAATGATGCATAAAGTAGGCATTTAAAACTTATTTATAAAAACATAACACATCAACATATTTCAGTAGGAGGCATATGACATAACAATTTTTTTTTTAATTTAGAAGATTATTCCATGGTTATATGATTCATGATTCCCCTCCCCTTCATTCTTTCCTTCCCTGAAGCTGACGAGCAGTTCAACTGGGTTATACATGAATTATTGTTCAAAACCCATTTCCATGTTATTCACATTTGCAGTAGAGTGATCTTTTAACATCAAAACCTTAATTATATCCCTATCAAACTATGTGATCGATCACAAGTTTTTCTTCTGCATTTGTTTCCACAGTTCTTTCTTTGGATTTGGATAGCATTCTTTCTCATAAATTTCTCTGGATTGTCCAGTCACTGCATTGCTATTAGTAGAAAAGTCTATTGCATCCGATTGTGCCCTAATGTATCAGTCTTTGTGTACAATGTTCTTCTGGTTCTTCTCCTTTTGCTCTGCATTAATTCCTGGAGGTTGTTCCAGTTCACATGGAATTCCTCCAGTTCATTGTTCCTTTCAGCACAATAACATTCTATCACCATCAGATAACACAATTTATTCAGCCCTTCCCCAGTCGATGCATAACAATATTTTTGTGCTAGCAACCGACATGGTATGAAAAACTTAATCTGGAAAACTTATAGATATACCTAGTTTAAGAAAAAGTTTTAAATAATAAGAATAAATAGGGCTTTCTTAGAATATTACCTGAGAAAATAATTATAGTATATAACTTAGAAACAAAACAAAACTATCTGTGCATTGAAATAATCTGCTTGCTGGAGGCAGCGGGGTGACTCAGTGGATTGAGAGCCAGGCTTAGATATAGGAGGTCCTGGGTTCAAATTTGACCTCAGGCATTCCCTAGCTGTGTGACCCTGGGCAAGTCACTTAACCCTCATTGCCTAACCCTTACCACTCTTCTGCTTTGGAACCAATACCCAATATTGATTCTAAGATGGAAGGTAAGGGTTTAAAAAAAATAGTGCTTGCTTTGGGAAAAAGATTAAAAACGAAAGACAAAAACTTAGTTGAGCTCCAGGATTGGTAGATAAAATAAGCAAAGTAAAATACATGAAATTCCCCAACAGGATTCACAAACTGTTCTGCTGGGAAAAACAAAAACAAAAAATTGAAGCAACACCAACGTGTTATCACTACAATAATACATTCTTTCCCTAGTAGGGTTCACAAACTATTCCGCTTGTTTTTGAGGGGGGATAATTAAAATTATACCAATATGTAATCATTGCAATAATATAGTCACTAAGAGGAGGGGGTAATAAAAGGAACCAGATGCAAAATTTCCACTAAAACACCTTAGGCTTAGAAAAGTAAAAAATTTTGAGCAGGAGAAACAACCAGAGAAAGGGGTGGGAATAAGTACTAAAGAACTGTCTCCAGAGACAGAAACTCAAAGAGATGAAGACATAGAGGGGTAGTGATAGAGGAAGAGAATGGGCAGCAAGGATTGAGACCCATTTGTCCACTAAACTTTCAAATCACTGCTTCCCAACCCCCAGCCCCACAATCCCATTCTTTCTTCTTCCCGTATGTTTCTTCTAACTAATCCTAGTCAAGCACAACCTGAGTTTCCTACAAAACTTCCGGTGTCGTGCATTCTGGGAATCCGTGTTTCTTGCCACCCTCAACCCATATGCATACATACAGGCACGCATGCATGTATGAGCGCATATGTAGTACACATGCAGATAAAAGCAAAAATGTGTACGTAGACATGTACACAAATGTATGTGCATGTGCATATACATATATAGATACCTATACACATTTGTCTCTATATAGATATTCGAACATATTTATACACATTCAGTTATATGTATAGACACATATTTATTAATATATTATATTTTACAATATTGTAAATCTATTATGCATTTATGTTATATTAAAATAATATATATTTCTATCGGTGCGTGTATACATATATAAATAAAATTATATATATGTGTGTATATGATATGCATATATATGGAGGGGGTGGGAAGTTGTGACACTTTTTTGCTGGATTAACTGAAAAAGGTCCCTCGTCCCCCCCCCGCACTCCCCACCCCCCGGCTTCTTCTAAAGGCATCCTTTCAGTTCTAACCAAAGCCCCTGGCGCCTAGTTTTGGGGAGACGCGTAATTTAAATCCAGAAACTGACAAATTCCAGCCTCCGGGTTTTACATTCCGAGAACTAATTTAACCTTTTGCGCAGGCGCAGACCCTCAGGCCTTATTCTAGGTTTGTCCCCAATCTCGCGCCGTCGCGGGCTTCCGTTGGTGATTGCCATAGCGACCACCTAAGTTACGCCTCCTTTTTCTCAACTGCAGGGATGGCGGCTAAAGATTGAGGTTCAGGGGCTCGCCAGTGTAGAGGTCGACTGAGGCCACTAAAGAAATCACCAATCATGTCTTTCCGCGACCTGAGGAGTAAGACAACCCCCAGCCCCCGTTCTGGGCCCTGCTCTGTTCCCTGGGGGTGGGGGCGGAAAAGGGAGCCGTGAATCTTGGCTGCTCGAGGCTGAGAAGGCTGCTTCTGGATCCTTCAGCTTTCGTCTTGGCTTCTCCGCCGCCCAAAACTGACCAAAGAGGAGGAGGAAGCGAGTGAGCAGCGGCCATGCCTAGGTTGACCCTTACTGAAAGGGCGTTGTTATTGGTGATGGCCTTCATGCTTCAGTCCTGCACATGCCATGCCTCTTTGCCAAGTGCTGGGTGATGCTAGGGCCTTATAGGCAATGTGAGCAGAACATAGGCTCTGGAAGGACCTTCTTACCATTTTCATGCCTTTAAACCTTAATTATTAAATAACTAAACTTAATTAGTGCAGTCGGTGGGCAGAATACTGCAGGAAAGGATTCTAGTAAGGCTTGGCTCCAAAGACCAGCCCAGATTAGACCGGCTCGCATCGGAAAGTGGCCACCCCGTTTTTGAGCTCATCAATATTTGTTAAGGCAGAAGAGATTGTAATTTTTGTGGGAAGAAAAAGTATCCAATCCTGTGAAATTATTGGCCTTTGAAATAATCCAGGATTTCAAAAAAAACTTAGACCTCTTTAGTGGAAGTATTACCGATGCAGTTTGCCATCCCCTCCCCCCCCCCCCCTTCCTCACACCCCTAAGAAGGTGTTATTTTAGCCTTAGTCACTAAAATTCATCTGGTGGCCATCCTTCTGGTAATGAGTGAAGGAAAAATAAAATATAATGAGTGATACAAGGAGAAAGTAGATTATCTCATCCAGTATTTTTGAGTCCTACCTCTATTAATGTTTCTTTTAGTTACTTCTTTCACTTCTTCCCCAGCCCATCTCCTCCCTAACTCCCATCACTACGAACTCTCCATCCACTTTTGTGGAAAATGTCTTTGGACAAGATGCGTGTAGCTTTCTACTGTTATAGGTTAAATAGATTTCTTAACATTTGTAAACTATTTGATCACTTCTTTTCTCTCCCTGTTCAGAAAGTGTTTTCTTGTTCTGATAACAAATCCTGCTAGTTGAATGTCAAATATTTCCCCAGAAATCCCTCCCAACCTTTTCACTCTGTTCGATTTTTCTTTTCTCTACCTTTCTCACTTTTGTGAAAAGTATTTTTTTTTATCCCAAATTGCTGCATAGTGCTACTTATTGGTTGTGTAACTTATACAGCCTAGATACGAAGCACTCCTACTTAAAGTAAAATTAATTCTTTGTTCTAAGAGTCAGTTTTACAGCATGTTGCTTCCTAAGCTTCCCTAGCATTTTCTTTTCAATCATGGTCACAAGTTATTTGACCTCCAGTCTTGGGATTCACTAAGGGGCCTTCAGGAGATCAGGCTAAGAAATTCAGGAGTCTCTTCAGTCTTAAGCTGGTATCTCCCAATCTTCTTTCCACATTATATCCCCTCCCAAACTCCCACAAAACTACAGTTTGATGGGATCTTATGTTTATATCTTATGACTGAACTTATGTTTCACTAACTTAGCACGTCTCCAAATGACAATAGGATTTTAGTTTAGAAGGATGATAATCATAATAAAAACTGTCAGTATCCTTATGATAATGCCCACTTATTTTACAGTGGAGGAAACTAAGATTTAGATAGGAGAAGTTCCTTGTCTAAAATCTCACAGTTTTTAAAGACACAGTTGGGTGTAAAGGTTTGGGACAGGGTTTGCTTCATTGTAGTACAGTGACCCCTGATTATTTGATATGCCTTCAGGGAATAGTGTCCTCACTAAATTTATCACCCAGGGACCATTACCTGAAATTCTTCCCTAGAGATTCACTTTATTGATTGAATTAAGCAATATGATTTTCCTTCATTCACTTTTTAAAAAATTAATATTTTTTTTCTATTATCAAGCATTTTTAAATACCTCTCATTGCTCCTTCCCTCACAGAAAATAAAATACAAAACCCTTATAACAAATAAACCTAGTCTGTCAAAAACAAATATCCATATTGACCATATCAAAAAATGTGTGTCTTACTGCATATTGGAGAGGTGATCTCACTCTCATGAGGTGGATAGCATTCATTTTGCCCTCTGGAGTCATGATTGATTGCTATATCGAACACCATCCTTAAGTCTTTCAGATTTGTTCTTTTTTACAATATTGATGTTATAATATAAATTGTTCTCCTACATCTATTCATTTATACATTTTCCTGTTTGTTTTTTTCTGAATTTTTTTACCTCTACATTTTTATCTCTACATTTCTTGTGGCACAATATATTACTATATCGTGTAATTTGTTCCAGCCATTCCTCAATTGATGGGTACCTCCTTGTTTTCCAATTCTTTGCTCCCACAAGAAGAAAGTTTATATAAACACGTTTATATCAACCATTTCTCTTTGATCTCTTTTGAGTATGACTAGTAGTAGTACCACTAGGTTAAGGGGCATGCATAGCTTAGTAACTTTTCTAGGATAATTCAAAATTACTTTCCTGAATGGCTATATTCACAACTCCATTGACAAGAGCACCATTGTTTGTTTTCTCACAGTCCTTCCAACATTTGTCATTTTCCTTTTCCATCAACTTTCCCAGTCTGATGAATATGAGATAGATCCTCAGAGTTGCTTTAATGTACATTTTTTAATTGGTGATTTGGAGCACTCTTTTTCATATACCTATAGAGAACTTGGGTGGCTTTCCTTGAGAATTGCACATTTGTATCCTTAGACCATTTTTCTTTATTCACTTTTACGATGTAAATGTAATTGGAAAGGACATTATCATCAGTCAGGATCACCTTTTCTATATTCCTTCCTCCAAACTGTCTTGGAGATGACACACATATTGGACTCAGAAGCTTAAAGCAAAGTGGGACACAGGATAAATCTCTCTACAGTTTTACCAAGGGCCAACCTTTTAAGGCAGCATTACAGAGAGAAGAGGTAGAGATACTTGAGAGAGCATTGTTGGAAGATTACGAGCATTGCTATGCATTTGTGGGACACTGTGGTTGACAAGACTTGTTTTGGAGTTAGGAAGATCTTAATTTGATTCATGATTCATGACTGTTTTGGTTGCCCAACTTTGGAAAGTTACTGGACTTTTCTGGGTATCTTATTTTATAGGCATAACAATGTCTGCCCTGATTACTTCACCAGTGTTTGTGAAGCTCAAAGGAGACAAACTGATGTAGAAGAAAGAGCATTTTGAGTCTGGAGACCTGAGTTGAAATCCCACTTCTGAGTTCTGCTAGCTATATGACTATAGAGAAGTCATTTTCTCTTTAGCTGAAAGAGTTTTATCTAAAGCACTTCGTGAATATAAATCACTATATAAGCTATTATTTTTAAGTGAGATAGAGTACTGTGTAAACTGTTCAGTGCTATACACTGACATTTATTATGGATTTAATGTAAGAATACTAAGATGAAAATAGTAAGCAAAATCATAGTTAAATTAGTAGACTTTTAGAATAAACTTTATAATTCTTGACCATCATCTTACATTTTTCCAATGTTTTATGTATATGGGGAAGACTTTATTCCTCCCTTAAAAGTTGTCTTTTTGGTATAAGAGATTCCAAGAAGTATGTGAAGGTAGGATCTTTTTTTTTTTAATTAATTAATTTAAAATATTTTTCCATGTTTCCATGATTCATTTTATTTCTCTTCCCTCTTCCATCCCCCCTCCCAGAACTGACAAGCAATTCCACTGAGTTGTGCAAATATTGTCATGACATCTATTTCTATGTTATTCATTTTTGCTATAAAGTGATTTTTAAAAAGCCTAAACCCCAAATCACATACACATATATACATGTGATAAGTGATGTCTATGTGATAAGTGATGTCATATGTTTTGCTTTGCATTTCTACTCCCATAGTTCTTTCTCTCAATGTGGATAGCATTCTTTTATATAAGCCCTCTAGGAGTGGCCTGGCTTGTTTTATTGCTACTAGTAGCAAGGTCCATTACATTGGATTTTTCCACAATGTTTTACTTTCTGTGTACAGTGTTCTTCTGGTTCTGCTCATTTCATTTTCCCTCAGTTTATTGAGGTTCTCCCAGTTCATATGTAAATCTTCCATATCATTAATCCTTACAGCATAATAGTATTCCATCACCATCATATACCACAATTTATTCAGCCATTCCCCAATCAAGGGACACCCCCTCGTTTTCCAATTTTTTGCCACCACAAAGAGTGCAGCTATGAATGTTTTTGTGCAAGTATTGTTCCTTATTATTGCACTGAGGCACAAACCCAGCAGTGGCATTACTTGATCAAAGGGTATGCATTCTTTTAAAACCCTTTGTGCATAATTCCAAATTGCCTTCCAGAATGGCTGGATTAATTCACAACTCCACCAGCAATGCATTAGTGTCCCAATTTTGCCACTTCCCCTCCAACATTTATTATTTTTCTTTACTGTCATATTGGCCAATCTGTTAGGTATGAGGTGGTACCTCAGAGTTGTTTTAATTTTCATTACTCCATTTTTGAGAGATTTAGAATACTTTTTCATGTGCTTATTGATAGTTTTGATTTCTTTATCTAAAAACTGCCTATTTGTGTTCCTTGACCATTTGTCAATTGAGGAATGGCTTGATTATTGACTCAACTCCTTATAAATTTTAGAAATGAGACCTTTGTCAGAGTTTTTTGTTATAAAGTTTTTTAAAATTTTGGTTGTACTAGTTTTGTTTGTACAGAAGCTTTTTAATTTAACATAATAAGAATTATTCATTTTATATTTTGTAGTGTTTTCTACCTCCTGCTTGGTCTTAAATTCCTTCCCTTCCCCTAGATTTGACAGATATACTATTTTATGTTCACCTAATTGGTTTGATTTCTGTCTTTATATTTAAGTCATTTACCCACTCTGAGTTGATTTTGGTATAGGGTGTAAGATGATGATCTAAACCAAATTTCTCCCATACTGGTTTCTAATTCTCCCAGCAGTTTTTGTCAAATAGTGGGTTCTTGTCCCCAAAGCTGGGATCTTTGGGTTTATCAAACACTATCTTGCTACTGTCATTTACCCCGTCTATTCCATTGATCCACCCTTCTGTCTCTAAGCCAATACCATATAGTTTTGATGATGACTGCTTTATAGTATAGTTTGAGATCTGGTAAAACTAGGCCTCCATCCTTCACATTTTTTTCATTATTTCCCTTGATATTCTTGATCTTTTGTTCATCCAGATGAACTTTTGTAATAATTTTTTCTAATTATATAAAAAAGTGTTTTGGTAGTTTGATAAGTATAGCATTGAATAAGTAAATTAATTTAGGTAGGATTGTCATTTTTATTATATTAGCTCAACCTACCTATGAGCAACTGATGTTTTCCCAATTGTTTAGATCTAGTTTTATTTGTGTGAAGAGTGTTTTGTAGTTAAGTTCATATAATTCCTGAATTTGTCTTGGCAAGTAGATTCTCAGGTATTTTATCTTGTCTAGAGTAATTTTAAATGGAGTTTCAATTTCTAACTCTTACTGCTGGGTTTTTATGGAAACACATAGGAATGCTGATGATTTATGTGGGTTTATTTTGTACCCTGCAACTTTGCTAAAGTTATCAATTGTTTCTACCAGTTTTTCAGTTGATTTTCAGTTGATTTCAGATAATTTCCTGTTCTCTAGGTATACCATTATGTCATCTGCAAAGAGTGATAGTTTAGTTTCCTCATTGCCTACTTCAATTTCTTTTTTCTTTTCTAATTACTATTGCTAGCATTTCTATTACAATATTAAGTAATAGTGGTGATAATGGGCATATCTGCTTCATTTCTGATCTTATTGGGAAGACATCTAACTTATCTCCATTGCAGATGATACTAGCTGATGGTTTATAGTAAACACTATTTAATATTTTGAGTAAAGGCCCTTCGATTCCTATATTTGCTAGTGTTTTGTTTTTTTAAACCCTTACCTTCCACCTTGGAATCAATACTGTGTATTAGTTCTAATGCAGAAGGAGTGGTAAGGGCTAGGCAATGGGGGTCAAGTGACTTGCCCCGGGTCACACAGCTGGGAAGTATCTGAGACCAGATTTGAACATAGGATCTCTAGACCTGGTTCTCAATCCACTGAGCCACCCAGCTACACCCATTTGCTAGTGTTTTCAATAGGAATGGGTGTTGTATTTTGTCAAAGGTGTTTTCCTCATCTATTGGGATAATCAAATGATTTCTATTTGTTTGGTTATTGATATGGTCAATTATGTGGGTGGTTTTCCTAATACTAAATCATCCTTGAATTCCTGGTATAAATCCCACCTGGTCAGTGAATAATCCTAGTGATAACTTGTTGTAGCCTTTTAGCTAGTATTTTATTTAATATTTTTGCATCTATGTTCATTAAGGAGATTGGTCTGTAGTTTTCCTTCTCTGTTTTTGGCCTTCCTGGCTTGGGAATCAGTACCATGTTTGTATCATAAAAAGAATTTGGTAAGACTCCTTCGCTTATTTTGTCAAATAGTTTGTAGAGTATTGAGATTAATTGATCTTTAAATATTTGATAGAATTCATTTGTAAATCCATCTGGTCCTGATGATTTTTTTCTTAGAGTTCTTTGATGACTTATTCAATTTCTTTTTCTAATATGGGATTATTTAAGTGTTCTATTTCCTCCTCTGTTAAGCTAGGCAATTTATGTTATTGTAAATATTAATTCATTCCACCTAGATTGCCATATTTTTGCCATATCATTGGGCAAAATAGTTCTGAATAATTATTTTAATTTCCCCTTCATTAGTGGTGAGATCATCATTTTCATTCATGATACTGTTAATTTGATTCTTTTCTTTCTTTCTCTTAATTAGATTAACCAATACTTTATTTTTTCAAAATATTAGCTGCTAGTTTTATTTATTAGTTCAATAGTTATTTTACTTTAAATTTTATTAATTTCTCCTTTGATTTTAGGATTTCTAATTTAGTCTTTATCTGAGGGTTTTTAATGTGTTCTTTTTCTAGTTTTTTTTAATTGCATGCCCAATTCATTAATCTCTTTTTCTTTTTTGTTACTATGGGTACTGAGGGATATAAATTCTTCCCTGAGTACTGCTTTTGCAGTATCTCCAAAATTTTGATATGTGGTTTCTTCATTGTCATTCTCTTCAATGAAATCATTAATTATTTCTATGATTTGTTCTTTAACCAACCAATTTTGGAGAATTAGATTATTTAATTTCTAATCAATTTTTTTATTTGCCTCTCCATGTACCTTTATTTTTATTGTATTATGATCTGAAAAAGTTTCATTTATTATTTCTGCTTTTCGGCATTTATTTGCAATGTTTTTTATGCCCTAGTACATGGTCAATCTTTGTGAATGTACCATGTGCTGCTGAAAAGAAAGTGTATTCCTTTTTATCCCTATTTACTTTTCTCCATATATCTATTAACTTTGATTTTTCTAAGATTACATTCACATTTCTTACTTCTTTATTATTTCTTTTTTGGTTTGATTTATCTTGATCTAATGGATCTAGTCTCCTACTAGCATAGTTTTATTCTATATTTCCTTCTTATGCTCCAATAGTTTCTCCTTTAAAAAATCTGGATGGCATACACCATTTGGGGAATACATGTTGAGTACTGATGTTTCTTTATTGTCTTATACTGAGGACCTTTCTTAATCTGATTAATAAAAAATCTAAATATTATCCTGAGAATTCAACTAATTCCCTCTGTTAACAAAAGTTGAGTTAAAAAGAAAGGACAATTTCTCCTTGGCCTTTTAGCTAAGATCAAGTGTAAAAAGAAAAGACAACTAGTTACCATTATTAATGGTAAAAGGGGACAGTGATTATAGTAGTAAATAAAGTTCATAGTTAATCCTTCAAGCTCCATTTTAATAAATTGGCAATCTCATAAAAAATTTATAAGATTTAAAACAGTAAGTAGAGTTATTAGAGTTTTATCTCTTTCTTTCCAACTGAGAATCTTATCAACCATAGCAGTGAAATAACCTAAAGGTTCAAAGAATGGAATGTTAGGATCCTAGATAACTCATAGATTAGATAAACTTCTGAAAATATAGTTAATTAGATCATATTTTATGGTGAATAGATTTTACAGAAATGATGAGAGCCCTGGGATACCCACGACACATCTCTATGGAGAATTTTCGTACACCAAACTTTGGACTTGTATCTGAAGTGCTCCTCTGGCTTGTTAAGAGGTTAGTACTTTGTTAATGGTTAAATTTGATTTCTAGATTTTATTATCATTGCTTTTACTATTTGTTGCTTTCACAGATACTGTCTTGGGGCATACAGACCAGTTTAATGAAATTAGAGTTTAGTGGGATCGTTAGCTAAAAATTAAGAAAGGTGTATGAGAGAGAATACATTAGCCCAAAGGAAGACATTTCTTAGTAGGTAATAGGTGTCTCAGTCTGGTCATCCAACCACACAAAGACTACACTTGGCAGAAGTCTATCTTGAAACTATAATTCTTATGTTACTGTTATAGTAATAATTTGTATTTTCCCTTATTTTAAATATCTGTGAAGATACATCAAGACTGAAAAAGTTAACACCAACAAATTCTGTCATTGTTTTCATGAATATATTATTTTTAGTTTAATGTATTTCTAGTCCAAGAACTGACTACTTACTTAGTGATTACCTACTTAATGACATTTGGAAGACTTAAGCCTAAATTTGAGTTATGAACAAAATATCAGTTTTGCTTTGCACACTCAGCCAAAACTTTCATTTCTGAATTTCACTTAAGTTATTTCTTTGTCTGTTCACATAGGTGGTTAGCCAATAATATTTTTGTATTAATATTGAAGCTTTGGTATTGAATATGTTCTTTACTTTGCTCATTTAGCCAGGAATGTATAGATATGTGCATTGTTCATTTTCTGCTTTCCAAATGTGTCAGCTTCACATGTTCTACTTAGTAGACCTTCTACCTGTTTGATTTGTGTTTTTCTCCTGTCTGTAGGTATGAGCCTCAGACTGATATCCCTTCTGATGTTGACACAGAGCAAGATCGAGTTTTTTTCATTAAGGCAATTGCACAATTTATGGTTAGTTCATAGTTTCCATTGTAAAATCAAGGAAATTAGATATAGATGACTCCTAACTAAAGCTTATTTCAGGTTCTTGTCTACAATGTTTAATTATTTAAAAAATTATTATTTTTTGTTTTCATATCACCTATATATCCCCTTGTATCTCTTCATTCTAACTCCCTTCCAGAAAGTCATGCTAGTATTACAAAGTGTTAAAAAGAGGAAGAAGAGAAAACAAATTTAGCAAAACCAATCAACGTATTTAAAAAGTCTAACATTTGTAATATTCTATTCCTGTGGGCCCCAACCCTCTGAAAAAGATCAGGGGAGGATGGTACAGGATGGAGGTGGCTTAGGGGGGAGTATCTTCTCATAGCTCTTCTTTAGGGATAAGTTTGTTGTGTAATTTTGCAGTACTGTTTCTGTTCTTTCCATTTACATTGTTATAGTCATTGTATCTATGTTTTCCCAGCTTTTCTTCAGTTAACATAAGACTTTCTGTGCTTCTCTGTATTTATCCGGCTCATTGTTTCTTACAACAGTAATATTTCATATTTATGTACCTTAGTCATACCTAGTGATATTGGTAAATGCTCAACAGTTGCCTAACTAGAAAAAAAAGATGTTTGACATACTTTTAAGTTTAATCTATATTATTAACATCATCACTTTCTTAAATCTAGACAGTCGACCAAACAGTAAACCAAGCCCTGATTTGTAGAATTTGTCTATTTCCAAAGTTAAAATGCTCACACTGAAAACTTAACTATTGACTTTCATAAGCCAATTTGAGCTGGTTCAAGCATACCCCTTGCCATTCTCCAATCCATAGACATCTATTTTGTTTAAAGTTTTTTTGCTACCATAAAGAAGACTTGCTAGAAATATTTTAGTATATATGGATCTTTTCATTTTGCCACTGACCATCTTGGGGTATATGCCTAACAACAGAAACAGTAGATCAAAGAGTATAGACCTTTTCATCACTTTATTTGCATAATTCCAAATTATTTGCCAGAATGGTTATACCACCAATGGTTATAGCTCCACCAACCATTCATTAATGTACATGTTTTTCCACAATTCCTCCAGCATCGACTATTCCCATATTTTGACATTACAGTTTTGCTGGATATGAGGTGAAACCTCAGGGTTATTTAGATTTTTCATAGCATTTTCTAGTCCTGTTTTTCAATACTTTTTTTTGTTTACATTGGAATTCCAAGCATATTCTTTCCCTCCCTACCCAATACATGAGAAGGTCAACATAGGAATAGTTGAATCAACTACAAAGGACTAATGATGGAAGATGATATCCACCTTCAGAAAAAGAACTGATATGTGGAACTATGCATTGTATAATTTCACATATACATGTGTCAAATTACTCAAAATAACTCACATGTACTCTCTGAACAATATTGTCATTACCTTATGCAACATTCTTTTGGTTCTCATATCTCTCTTATTTCATGCAAATCTTTTCATGTTTTTCTAAACAGAACCTCCTGATTATTTCTTATAGCATATTAGTATCCCATCACAATCATATGCCACAACTTATTTAGCCATTCCTCAATTGATGGGCATTTTCTCAATTTCTATTTCTTTGCTACCACAAAAAGAGCTGCTATAAATAGATTCTTTCCCTTTTCCCCTGATCAGCTTTTATTTTATTTTACTTAATGTGATTATTAATATAGTATAATAATTAATATAGTATTAATCTGCTCTTGGAGGTTTTCCTTTTAATTTAGACATGTTTCGAGTTGTCCATACAAGATTTTTATGAAATGGAAGAGACCTGATTTTTTTTCCTTTCTAAAAATAGGCTACCAAAGCTCATATAAAACTTAACACAAAGAAACTATATCAAGCAGATGGATATGCAGTAAAGGAACTATTGAAAATCACATCCGTCCTCTATAATGCTATGAAGACCAAAGGAATGGAAGGCTCTGAAATAGGAGAGGAAGATATCAGCAAATTCAAATTCGATCTTGGCTCAAAGGTAAAGCAAAATATATTCCTGTAGTTGTGAAATAAAATTATTTGTTTCATTCACTTGTTCATTGAAGAACTAATTAAGTACCTCTAGCAGTGATGGCGAACCTTTTCGAGATGGACTGCTGGGCCCTGCCCCAACCCCAATCCCCAGACTGAGTGTTGTGCCCATGCCCCCAGACTGAGTGCTGTGCCCCCTCCCCACCACATGCTGGGTATACCTCGCTTCCCCCCAACCTTACCCCACACAGGGGAGGGAGAAAGAACTCCCATTGGGTTGCTAGGTAGAGGGGCGGGTGATGTGAAAAAAAAATGTCAGACATGGTGGAGAGGGAGAAGGGAGCAGCTCTGCGTAAGTCCCTCTGTCTTTCTAGTATTGAACTCTGGAGGTGGGGAGGGAGGGTGGCAGTGTGCCCACAGAGAGTGCTTTGTGTGCCCATCTTTGGTACCCCTGTCATAGATTCGCCCTCACTGACCTATAGTGTTCAGTAGAAGGAAACCCTGGATTTGGATTCTGAAAACTTGGGTTTGAATTTCAACTTCACTTATTAAAGATAATATTTGAAAAGTATTTGATAACTTTAAAGTATCATAGAAATGTTATCATTATTTATCATCATGGCAAAATTTTCCACTCTAAGCTTTAGTTTTCTCATTTATAAATAAGAATAAATAATAATTGTTTTAACTATCTTACAAAGATTGAGTTTTAAAGACAGAAAGATGATGGAGCAGATATTCAGGGAGAAGGAGAAAGATAAAGTTCGTCTCAACCTTAGAAATTCATTTTTATGGAACAAACTTCTATCCATGTACACTTTCACATTAGTGGGAAGGGCAGTTATTTTAGAGAAAGGAGATGTAGATATGAGTTTCATATCTGCCACTTGATAACTTTGTTATTAAGGGCAAATTATTTCACCATTCTAAACCTTGGTTACCCTAGGTAGAAAATGTGGATAATAATGAATGATCTATTTGCTTCAATGTTTTGGTGAAGAGGATGCTAAAATTCTTTCTAAATGTAATAGGACTCTTAGTTGCTTTCCTGAGGAAATGTTTACCTAGGACAAACTCTAACTCCAATGACAATTTTCCCTCTCCTAATCTTGATTTTCTTAATAGTCTTCCCTTGTCTTATTAATTGCCTTTCTGCCTAGCATAGAAAAGGTCCAAGTAAAAAAAAAAAGAAACTGCTCCTCTAATTCTTAGGTCTGTATCCCTCAAATCTTTAAACCTATTCTAGATTTTCTCATCTCCTTCCCCATCTTCTAGCCGCGTGAAGTCAAGTGGATATTTGGGAAAGGACATGCAAAAGACAGAAAGGGACAGACCTTTGTAATTAACCTTTCAGTGCTTTCCAAAGCAATTTCTCCAGAAGAGACTGGGGTAAGGGTGGGCTTCAGAAGTGATGCAATTTCAGGACAAGACAAGAAGGAAGACCTCCATAATTACCTGACAAAGGTTTTTTACTCAGAGGCTTGGGCAAGTAAGGATACTGGAAAGTCATTAAACATTCCTGTTACTTCTGAATACTATTAAATTCTAGCACTGTGCTCCTCAGGTTGTCATGGAGAGAGATGTGGGAAGTGTCTGGTTTTCCTCCTGCTACTGACTCCTAAGTGCTTTGATCCAGAAGGCAGAGTGTGGTCAGCTATGGGAAACTATGGGAATTAAGCTAACAAAAAGTCAGGGTTACTGTTAACATTCTAATTATATGCATCTTAAATTTTCAAATCACCTAACATAGGACATCACTAAAGCTTTCCATTTTTTTATTCCAGATTGCAGATTTGAAAGCAGCTAGACAGCTTGCTTCTGAAATTACATCAAAAGGGGCATCTCTCTATGATTTACTTGGCAAAGAAGTAGAGCTTCGGGTAAGCAATATTCAGAAAGAATAATTTGTTGCTTAGTTTCTGTAATAGATAAAATATAAAATTCACTAAGGAAAACAATGTCCAATGAAAATCACAATGTCAAAATATTCTAGATTTGTTACTACTAGTAGTATTATCAGTTAGAAAAGGACCCAAAAAATGATTGCTGCACTTTTTCTTATGTTCAGTTAAATTCAGCAAACTTCTTTCCCCACACTGGACAAATCTTTTAGTCACTCCTGTAGCTTCTTTCCCCCTTCCTTGGAAAGGATAGCTGCAAATTGGCCTTTTTTTCCCCCTTATTATGAAGTTGACAAACATCCACAAACACGACCATTTCCTTATATAAAGAACAACAACAAAAAGGATTATATATAACACTCTGTTACACACAGCTTCTTCTTAAAAGATTATTTTAAATTTAACTTGGTAGTTCTAATATTGCTCTGCTTTTGAAATTCCTTCTGCTCTCTTCTGTACCTTTTTAGAGTTTTACTCATGTTTTCTTTATTTTCTTCTTTTTACAGTCACTACTTCCCTCTGTGAGAAAGGACCTTAATTAAACAAAATAAATATAAACATTAGCTATGTTTATAAATGTATAAATCACTGTACTTCAAGTTCATAACTAGAGTTGGGGAAGCATGATTAATTATTAGTCTTTTGGAATTGTGATCATCATTCAGATTTCTCTGAAGTTCTCTTATTCTTAAAACATCATACCATTCCATTAATATACCATAATTTGTTTAGCCATTTCCCAGGTAGTGATGGTCACTATCTTTGTTTCCAGTTCTTTGCTACAACAAAAAGTGTTGTTATAAATGCTTTTGTGCATGTGGATTCTTTCCTTTTTCTTTGATTTCTTTGAAATATAAGCTTAGGAATCATATTTTTGACTCAAAGGATATATAGAGTTTGGTGATTTTGGAGGCATAGCTCTCCAGAATAGCTGAACTAATTCATAATTCCACCAGTATTAAATTGGTATGCCTAGCCTATGACAGCTCCTCCAGTGATTGTTATTTTCCTTTTTTTTTCATCCTTTTTGCCCATCTGATGAGTATCAAATGGAACCTCAGAGTTGCTTCAATTTGCATTTTTTAATTTTTATTGACAGCATTTTTTTCATGTAGTTGGTGGATCATTTTTCGTTTGAGAACAGACTGATTGTATCCTTTGATTTTTTTATTTGTTGGGGAATAGCTCTTGTTATGTTTTTTTTTTTAATTTTCTACATAATTTGGATGTCGGATCTTTATCAGAAAAATTTAGTGCAAAGATTTCCCAAGGATATTGTTTCCCCTTAAATTCTAACAGCATTGATTTTGTTTATACAAAACCTTTTCAATGTTGTATAATCAAAACTGTCTGTTTGTCTCTTTTTGGATCTTCTCAATCCCTTGTTTGATTGAGAGTATTTCCCTTATCTATAGTTGAGAAAAATATCTCTTTCTCTCGGTGTTTAGTTGGGTGATAACACTGACATTAGAAAAGGCACTAAGGCAGGATTTGGACTCCAAAATCTCTCTGATTCTGATTTCATCTTCCTTGTTCCAGTGGTACCTCAATTCAATTTATTTAAAACAGAACTGATAATCTTCTTTTTGAAGTTCATTCCTCCTTCTATTTCTCTTTTTCTGTTGATGACATCCTTATTCTCCCAGTTGCTAGGGATTACTATTACCAGTGAGTCTTCCTTTTCTTCCTGAAACTGTAGTCACCTTGACCCTTTTTTCCTCCTTTGCCCCTTATATCTAATTAGTAGCAAGTCCTTATGATTCAAACTGCAGTTTTTGTACAGTTTGTCCTTTCCTTATCACATCCATTGGTCTAATTCAAGTCTGTATTTCTCCTCACCCAGATTATCAGTGTAGGCCAGACAAATTCTGGCAGATTTTATTAAAACTTTCTGATTTCTGTTAACCTTTCCTGCCTTATTTCACAGTATTCCCCTTCACAAATTCTACATTTGAACCAAAGTGGACTACCAGCTCTTTTAGATTTGGTACTCTATTTCTTTCTCCTTTGCACATTCATACAAGAATTTCCCATGCCAGAATACATTCTTTCTTCATCTCTACTTATATAATTCTTGTTTTCAAGGCTTTGACCCCTTGTCTAGTTCCCCTTCCCTAAACTATGTTCTCTCCTTCAACGGTCTTGTATTGTGTTTATTTATATAGATGTTATATTCTCTCAGGTAAAGTTAAGCTCTTTGTAAATGGAGGCTGCTTTATTTTTGTCTTGATTTCCCAATGGCTTGCAATATTCAGATAACCAAATGGATTTATCTTATATATATATATATATATATATATATATGCCCTTCAATGAGGCAGATTGCAACCCATCCATACCTGCCCATCCTTTTGAACTCTTACCCAGTGAAATATTATGCTGAAATTATATGTATATAAACTAAAATAATAGTTTATTTTAAGATAAGGGAAAGGGAAAGGAAGGGAATTGGGATGATCTCTCTAAAAACTATAAATAAATCCCCCCCCAATCAAGTTGATAACCTGCACTATTTAATACTTCTCTACCTACAAACCTAATTCCTACAACTAACTAAATTAACTCCCCTTAGTTAATATAAAAAGTGGTAAGGAATTGAAGGTAGTAGGAACAAGGCTCAAAGGAAAGATCTCACTGACAGATGGCTTAGGTATCTCAAACAGCTCTTGAAATAGAATAAGTAAACTGAGGAAATTATTTCTTGTTGCTGCAAATGATTATGCTCTGGCTGGTTTGTGACTAGAGAGAGCTGCTAAGGGAACCTGAAACTGCTTGGTTGTAATGGAGGTAGGAATGAGAGATGCTGGTACACAGGGATGCTACCACACAGGGGAATTGCTACACAAAGGAACTGCTTTGGGGTTTGCCTACTAATCCCTATTGATGGCTGATGAATCAGTATATCTTTCTAACCTCCTCCCCCTTCACTCCCTCCCTTCTCCAACCCTCTCCTTTCTGCATCCCTCACCTCCCAGTTCTTCTTGAAGCCTTTGGCTTCTTCCCTCCCCCCTTGAGTAAACTATAAAGATACTCTTTTCTTTTCCTTTTTCAAGTCAAGGGGTTTATTGGGATAACAGGATAGGAAACTGAGGTAAGAGGGATGAGGATGTCCCTAATCTAAAATGAAGGAGAATTTTAGGGTTTGAGAAAGTAGTCCAGTTACAAACTGTAACTCTGTAAGACAGAGAGATGGAGGACAACAGCTGTTTAAAATCTTCCTTCTTCTTCACAAAGCCAGCGAGGTCTCTCAGCTTAAACCCAGAGAGAAACATAGTTCAAAATCTCTCCTTCAGCCAGGCTTGTCTCCTTTCTCAGCTTCAACCCCAGAGAGAAACAAAGTCCAAAGTCTCTCAGTTTCTCCTGGCCAGCTTAACTCTCAAAGAGAGACAACCAACTCAAAAGCCAAGTTTTTGCTTTTTCTCCTCTCTCTGTAGCCAGAAAACCCCAACTGCCACTCCTGGGAACATTCCGTTTGGAATCTTCCTCTTGATTGACAGGTAGGTTAGGTCCCCAGCTTGTTTCTTGCATCTTGGCTTACAAGTCCTCTCTCTCTCTCTCCATGCCTCTACCACACTCTGCAGGAATATCTCAGACAATCCACAGGATTCACAGACACAGGTTGGGTCACAAGGAAAGCCACAGGAGAGAAAATATCTAGCTCACTAGGCCCACCTTAGAAGACTAGACAGAAACTCAACCTCCTGGCTGCTCAACTGTCTCTCTCAGAAGAAAACCAGCCCTATCACTTCTCCATAGTTCTAGAACCTTTCTGCTTCTTCCTTGCAGCACTGTTCTTGCTCCTGCTAATTTCCCTATAACACCAGGTCCTCCTACAAATTTGCTTGAGAGACCACTTAATGTGCAGGAGGACTTCTTCATTTCCTTTGGCGTCATAAGGACACCAGGAAGACATTTGTGGTATCTTGACAGTTATCCCTTGCTTTCACTATATCACTAGTCCATCTTTTTCTTTTATTTTTGTCTTAAATTTTTATATTTTGCCTTTTTTCCAATTACATGTAAAAACAAATTTTAACATTTGTTGTTAAAAATTTGAGTTCCAAATTCTCTCCTTCCCCTTATTCTTCCTGGAGAAGTTTAACAATTTGATATAGATTATCCATGTGTAGTCATGTAAAACATTTCTATATTAGCCATGTTTTAAAAGAAAACACAACCAAAAAACACAAGAAAAATAAAATTTTAAGTAAGTATGCTTTGCTCCTCCATCAGTTGTTTTCTCTGAAGGTTGTTGCCCCCAGTAGTGAGAGCAAACCCCAGCAAAAAAAAAAAAGCCATAGCCTAGCTAGAATCAGTCATGTAGTCCCATGATCTCATTCAAGGTTACTAACCCCTCCTTGCCGTATTTGGTAGAAACTGCATGTCCTTCCAACTACTGATGCAGGGTTTGTATGAGAATCTAGGTTAGATAGTTACACATTGACATATTGGTTAATTATCCTATAGAAAATCTCAGACCCACAGTGGCTTTTACAGGAGGTGGATAGCATTTTCCATCATAAGTCCTTCAGAATTGTCTTAGATCATTATATACTGAGAATACATTCTAAGCCATTCAAAGTTGTTCATCATACAATATTGCTGGTACTGTATACAGTGTTTTCCTGGTTCTACTCTTGTCATCATTCTTTACAACTGATCTTTACATCAGTTCATATACATCTTTCCGGTTTTTTCTGAAACCATCTTGTTCATCATTTCTTATAGCACAATACTTCCACTGCAATAATATACCCCAACTTGTTCAGCTATTTCCCAATTGGCAGGCAGTCCCTTAGTTTCCAATTCTTTCCCACCACAATAAAGAACTTCTAGAAATGTTTTTGTACCTATAGGTTCTTTTCCTTTATTTGCATTTCCAATTGATTGATCTCTGCTCTCCCTTGTTTGTTAATATAAGCATTCAGGGATATGAATTTACCTCTGATTACCACTTTGGCTGCATCCCAAAAGGTTTGAAAGGATGTCTCGCCATTGTCATTTTCCTCAATGAAATTATTAATTGTTTCTATGATTTCTTCTTTAACTAAACGGTTTTGGAGTATCATATTGTTTAATTTCCAATTGGTTTTAGATTTGGTTTTCCATGTACCATTACTAATCATTATTTTTATTGCCTTGTGATCTGAGAAGGCTGCATTCATTATTTCTGCTTTTCTGGGTTCTTTTCCTTTAAAAAAAAATCTCTTTGGATGTAGAACCAGTAATGGTGTTGCTGAGTCAAAGAGTATGTAGTTTTATAGCTTTTTAACCCATCATTTTCATTCATATATTTCTTTGATGACATCCTTTACTTTGGTATTTCTTGTTAGTTTTTAAGTGTTCCAGCCTGCTTATAGCCATCATATTCCTTTCCATTGCCTTCCAAGTAATACTCAGTTCTTATTCTTCAGAGATTGTACTTGTACTCCATAACTAGTAGATTTTTTTTTGTATAAAAAGATAGGACTTCATTTTAGTTTGGAGTAACTAAAGAAATTTTGCAATTTCTCTTTGGCAGTTCATTCCACTCTGTCCTCTTCTTTAATTCGGGACCTAACTAATTGTCCATGTGTAGTGTTTCTCTGAGGTATATAAATTGATTGATAACTTATATAAGTTGTTCATCTAATTAAATATCCTAGTCTGCACAGTAGGAATTCTTTATCCACTTGGTTTCTCCAAGCACAGTGTCTTTTGAGTAGCCTTTCATCTAGAAAGCTTGATAGTGATCTGGAACTTGATGAAACTAGTATAATGGCATCTACAAAAGGAAGCATTTGGAGAATCTCACCATCTGTTGAGAATCCCTCTTTAACTTGTAATCTATGCTATATCTCAAACAAGACTGTGACAGATACCTCTGCTGATCATACCTCTCTGTTTCATTCCTTGACCTATTTTACTGCTCAGAGGGTCATAAAATAAGATTATCTCATGTCTTTCAAGGAATTTTTCACACTTTGCTATTTGAATGAGAGACGCCTTTTTGGAAAAGAGTCTTTGAGGTTTCACTCTATTAAATTAAAAACCTTTTTATAATTAATAATAATCACAGTAGAGTTTTTTAAAGTTTCCTACATCTTTCATTCAATTATGTGATGGTAAAAATATGGTCTACTGTGAAATACCACTTGTAGAAACTTGCTTATTCTCTTCTAATACCCTCATCAATGGCACAATACAGTGGTATAGTATATATGTTATGCTGCCCCACACCAACAAGCAAGCATGTACATATGGGTAAGTCTACTGAATCTCCTATAACATTCCATGACTCCTCACAGGGAAAAAAAATTATAAAGCTGGTGGTATAATTTATGCATAGTATGTACTTAATTAAATATTTGTGTAGTTGAATGAATGAATGGATAAAAGAGGCTGGCCTTCACAAAGTAAATATTACACACCTTGTATATAAACATAGATAAAATAGTAACCAAAAGGAGACTATTTGGTAAAATTCATAACCCAATTGCAGAGTATTTTCAAATAATGTTACAAAAAGATGCATATATGTGTTTAGATGAATGCCACATGGGTAAGTCATAATCAAATGTCTTGACTACTGAAGGCTTATGTAGGTTTGCATGAATCTCTCCTTGGCCAGGAAGATATGTTTGTATCAGCATCTGTCAAGTTTTTATAAATAGAATATTTATTCATCTGGTAATATATATTAATAATGTATAAATATTATAAATGGAAAACCAATTCATACATTTTGTAAGATAATTTAATGGACTATGCTTATGTATCATTTAAATGAATACATTAGCCATATTCAGGTCTAGGATATTCTAGGAGTATTAGTTTTGATAATTGTTTTTTTAGGACCCATTTATTTGTTTTTTGCTCATAGGAACTGAGAACAGAAGCAATTGCCAGACCACTAGAGATAAACGAGACAGAAAAAGTGATGAGGATTGCAGTCAAAGATATTTTGGTAAAGTTGTTTTGATATTAATTAACATTTTCATACCCAGTATCCACAGTAATTGTCACCTTGATCACACACAACCATGTACCTTTATCTATAAAGTGGCTTTGACAATACATGTTAATGATAATATAAACAGCTTAGGACACTCCAGAATTCTAAGATTGCTCTTTTTAATTATTAACATTATACCACAAAATCTTGTATGATTCCTCAACATTAATATAGATGTTGGAAAGAAAATTTATTAGCTCAGGCTCCCCTTAAGAGATGAACAGGAAAATTTAAAAATTTACATGTAAAATTTATGTGTTTCATTCATCTCATTATTTGACAAACATTTCTTGAGTAATTGCTATGTAAAAAACACTAGAAAGTGCTGAGAAAGATGCAGATAGACAAGGCGTGGCTTTTACCCTCAGCAATAAAGGGAATCAAGAATACATCCTGTGTTCTAAAAACCCTAGGGATGATAGTTATATTATTACTAAGTAATAATGAAACTATTAGAAAAAAGTTAGAAATAGCACCAATGCCAATAACAAAGGTGAAGCAGCATTGTCAGCAGATATTTCCTAACTTCTTCTCTTTGCCTCCCTACTTCCACTTTTTCTCCAGTGGAACTTTCTTTGTATGTTCAGATACTCCATAAGTTAGATATTTGTAAGGAGTGAAAGAGCCTCTGCATTGATGAAATCGGAGATCTTTTGAAGTACCAACATGTATGCCAATATATGTCTATATGTCCATATATATTTGTTTACTTCTGATTCAGCTGCATTTGCACAGAACTTTAGATATGCATTATTTTAAAAGCACATCTTTAGGACTGAAGTTAACTCCCTAATGTAGGCGTACCTATTTCTTCACCTTTCCCTAGCCTCAGAAGTCCATTATGAACTTCTAACAACACCCACTCCTACAACTTTGTGTGAAGAAGCTTAATTATTGCCTAGTAGAATAGCAATAGTTAAGACTAAGAGGAAGGAGTGAGATTTCAAGTTGAGTAGAATTAGCAGTGGGAGAGTTAGTTCTGCAGCCTCGCTCAGATAGTAAGAGGGGCAACAGGGTAGAAGAGAAATTAAAAAAGAGAGAGCCAAAGGAGGACTGAGATGTGGGAGAGGAAACATCAAGGCAGGCCACAGGCCCTATGCAGTCATCTTGGAGCAGAAAATTTGTATTGAAGCCATCTGTTGTACTCATCCCTTCCTTCAAGGACTGAGAGAAGTCCACATTTACACCATAGAGAAAAAGAACTAGCCCTTCTAAAATCTGCAATAAAGAAAATTCACAAACTTCTCTTGTCAGCTTAGTCTTTTTTCTTTCTTCCCCTTTTTTACCTTACCTTCCATCTTGGAATCAAAACTATGTATTGGTTTCAAGGCTAAGCAATGGGGGTTAAGTGACTTGCCCAGGGTCACACAGCTAGGAAGTGTCTGAGGTCAAATTTGAACTCAGGACCTCCTGTCTTTGTAAGTGGACTACTCATTAATAAACATATAAACATATATAAGGAATATATCTTTGTGAACAATTTGCAAAATATAACTTGCAAACCCATTTTAAATATTAAAAAAAATACAGTTTCTGACTCTGTACACTGAGCCACCTAGCTGCCCCAGGCTCCTTAGCCTTAATTCCTAGCTATTCCCAAACCATGCCACCTAGGCTTCAGCCATCATCCTTGTCCTTTTATCCTTCTCTATTGCTGGGACAATGGTCTCTGATTAGTGAGCTCTTGCTTTTTTTTTGTCTGAAATCAGGATTCCATGTCATTTCCTGGCCATTTTTATTACTTCTACTTCTTCCCTCTTCTAGCTCCCTTTATGTGTCATCTTCCTCTATTAGAATGTAAGCTCCTTGAGGGCAAGTCCTGCCTTGCTAGTTTTTGTATCCCTAGTACCTGGCATAACAAGTGCTAATAAATGCTTTATTATTCATTCATAAATTCTGGACCTCAATTTCTGCATTTGTAAAATGAGTGATCTGGATTAGATTACTTCTGAGATTCCTTCTTTATAGATCACAGAACTATGATCCTCTTAAGTGTTAATGCTAAAATATTTGTGGTTTTGGACAACACTAGACAGATTTTAATTTCCTTTTGTTTATGAGATTAAAGGGAATGATTATTTATAATAATACAAGGTAGTAGGTGTTAAGTACCAAATGAATCTTCATCATTGGGAAGCTGCTGCTTCTCTTAGGAAACCTAATTGATTTACTCTGTGATTATTGATATTGGTTTACTTGAACCTCAGTTTTCTTATCTGAAAATGGTGCTACTTTCTGTTCAGCTTCTCTGAATAGGCATCATGATTTAATAAAAGGATTAATAGATTAGAGTCAGAAGACTTGATTCTCAGCTCAATATTAACTAATTTTATAACCTTGAACAAATAATTTCATCTCACTGGGCAGCCTCAGTTTTGTCATTTCCAAAATGAAAGGGAAATGATCCTTCAGGTTATTTCTAGATCAAAAAATCTAAAGAAGGAAGGCCTCCTTCTGATAAAGGATAGATAAACAGATTTCTGAATTTAGATGAGTTCTGAATTTGGAGTCAGAGAATATGGGGTTTAGATCTTGCCACTTACTACCTTTGTGACCTTGGGCCAATTCCTTACATTTTCTCTGCCTCAGTACCCTCATTTGGGAAATGAGGGGATAGGATTAGATGGCTTTTGAGGACCTCTTCCACTTCTAGATCCATAAGCTCTGAGACTGCTTGAAAGTAGGCAGTTTTACAAGGTGACCTCAAAGTTTCTTTTAACTTCATGAATATATTTCAATAGCTTAGAAATGTCTTATGAAATATTTGAATGACAGTTGATGTTAATACACTGACTTATCTTGTTGTTCTCAGGCACAAGTTCAGAAAACTAAGGACTTGCTCAACAATGTGGCCTCTGATGAAGCAAACTTAGAAGCCAAAATCGAAAAAAGAAAATTAGAGCTTGAAAGAAACCGAAAGCGCCTGCAGACTCTACAGAGTGTCAGGTACCTATAGGAGAGGGCATGTCTTTGAAAAGTTAAAGAAGCAAAAGTCTAAGAGAATAAAATATAATGGGGAGATACTAACTGCTCAAGAAGTAGTTCAAGCTCTAAGTTTACAAACTAGACTTCAGTTACCTTCTGAAGCTATCCATTGAAGCAGACAGTTAAATTCAACTTTCTTTGCTGGTTTCAAGATTTTTAGAACATTACTCAATTCTTGAACTCTGGAGTTTGAGCTTTTGAAAATGTTTGGAATGCAAAGTAAGTAAATCCAGATGGTAGTGGTTTCACAAAACTTGATTACATCAGACCAGACCCTTACAGCAAATCACATGGAAGTATGTTTTGAATTGATTTCTCCCATTTCAGACCAGTAGTTAATCTCCTTCCTGGTTTTCCTATTTGAAAAATAACCTTCAAAGTCACATTGATGAATGCAACATTGCTTATGAATTGCTAAGTATGTCTGTGTTCTTTCAAACCTATGGATTCTTAAAATAGGTTCTTCATAAGGTTTTGTAATTTTTTCCTTCTGCTTTTTAAAAATTATTTTGTTCTCTTCCTCCTCACCCTCTCCCTTTCTCTTTCTTCCCCCCATTTTTGTTCCATTCTCTACATAGCTACATTCTCTTTCCCTTCCTTGCTTTCTTCCCCTTCTCATCACCTTTCCTTTCTTGTCAGTTTAACTTCCTTAATATGGTTTATTCATCTGAAATTTTACCTAGTGTCATAATGTATCTTCTGTGAAATTGTAGGGAAAATTAAATTATAATTATATATAACAATGAAAGTCTATCCTTGGATGAAGGATCACAGCCCCATTCCTTCCCCTTTTAGAAAAGAAGACCCTAAATATTATTCTCTTTGAAAATCTTTCTGGGAGAAAAAATCATTCTATATATATATTTTTTTTAAGTCAACCTTTTTGGTGGGAAGAGAGTAAAAATCTATCTCCTAGTTTGGCTAGAAAGTGATAAATTACTTATATTCATATATATCAAACCCTTACCTTCTGTCTTGGAATCAATACTACGTATTGATTCTGTCTTGATTGATACATAGTATTGATTCCAAGACAGAAGAGTGGTAAGGGCTAGGCAATGGGGGTTAAGTGACTTGCCCAGGGTCATACAACTGGGAAGTGTCTGAGGTCAGATTTGAACCTAGAACCTCCTGTTTCTAAGCCTGGCTCTCAATCCTCTGAGCTACCCAGCTGCCCCCTTTGTCAAATGTTTTGCTAAAAAAATCACGGTAAATTAGCTACAACATTCCCCAGATCTACAGGTCTAGTTTCTGTATTTTTGAAAACTAGTTTTATTCATTGCTTTTCTTATTCTTTCCACAAGAGGGAAGGTAAGGGTAATAAACATTTATATAATATCTATTTTGTTCCAGGAACTGTGTTAAGCAGTTTTACAATTATTATCTCATTTGATCCTCCCAACAGCCCTATGGGTTATTATGCTGTTATTGCCATTTTAAAAATGAGGAAACAGAAGCAAACAGAGGTTAAGTGGTGTGCCCCAAGTCCTGATGTAGGATTGGGACTAATGTTTTGCTGACCCCTCCAGGACCAGTTATGGATTCAATGTACCACCAAGTGCTTCCAAGAAGAAAACCATGGAGAAAAGTCTAATCCTCAGTGCACTTAGAGAAATCAGCATTTCAGATTTGGAAGGGACTTCAAAACAGTTACTGCAACCTCTGTTCAAATAATGAATCTTATCTATCTAAGTAATATTTGTAGTCTTCTAGAGATAAGAAGTTTAGTGCCTTCCTGTAAAGCTTTTACTACTTGGTCAGTTCAGATTTTTCAGAGGTTTTTCCCTATGCTGAATCAAAATTGGCTCCACTATAAGTTCTACCTTCTAGGATGAGTTTTTTAAAAAATAGACTTGCCTCTATGTGACTGTTCTCAGTATATTTGAGGGAACATTATGACCTCACTAAGTCTTCTGTTCTTCAGGTTAACTCTTATTTCCATATAACTTGATTTCAAATTTGTTGCCCTTCCAAATGTACCCTAGTTTGTCAGTGTTTTTCCTAAACATGGTGCCAAGAACTACACACAATCCTAGAGTGGTCATTGCACCAGGTTTTTGGGCAACTGTATTACTCTGTTGAATTATATTATGTTTGCAGTCTACTATATACCCACATTCTTTGCACAGGTTCTAACTGTACTACCCTGTCATATATGTGGCAAGTTTTTTTTTTAACCCAAGTTCAGGATATTAAGTTTATTGGGGCAACATAGTACAGCAAAAGGGGGCTGAATCTAGGATCAAAGAACCTGATTCATATTTCAGGTTTGCTACTTGGAAAAGTGCAGAACCTCTAGGGTCCTTGGCTTCCTCCTCCATAAAAGGAGGGGAGTGAATAGATGAACTCTGAAGTCCTGTCCAGCTCCAAATCTCTGCTTGCTGTTAAATTTCATTTTATTGGATTGAATCTATAGAAGCTATAGAGCTTTTTGGGGGGATCTTAGTTTTAATATGACAGGATGGCAGCCTCTTCATCTATCACCAGCAATTAAAATTTTCTTGCCATCTCTTCTATGTATCAGAGTGAGCTATTATTAATATAGTATGTTATTAAATACATATATTTATCTAATATAGTGTACTTATTCTAATTTTTTTACTGATAAAAAGTTTGGCAGAAGAGAACCAAGAATCTTTCACTTTTATTTTCCTTGGCCTCTATAGACCAGCCTTTATGGATGAATATGAAAAGATTGAGGAGGAATTGCAGAAGCAGTATGACATTTACCTGGAAAAATTTCGGAATCTGGCCTATCTAGAACAGCAACTTGAGGATCATCATAGAATGGAGCAAGAGAGGTTTGAGGTAAATGCTTATCATTTTTATGTAATATATTCTATTTTTTTAGTACATGATTTTTCACTTACAGACATACCACTTTGTAATTGGTCTTAGGTATTTCATATGTAAGTCTTTTTTTCTGCCTAGTTAGGGAAAGGACCATATTTTTCTAATTTTTTAGTTTCTCCTCTTTAGAAATATGATGATGATAATGTAGACCAGGTTTCCAGGTTTGCTTTACAATGAACTTCAAGTCTAAGGTCTTGCCACTTACACTATACTATATGTTGCTATATAAAAATGTTGACATTTTTTGTGGATTTATTTTGTTTCTTGCAACTTTACTAAAGGTAATTAATCTCATTTAATTTCTTTGCTGATTCTCTATGGTTTTCCAAGTAAATTTATGTTTTCTGCAAGTAGAGATAAGTATATCTCCTTTTTGACAAAGTTTATAGCTTTAATTTTTTTTCTTGCCTTATTATTATCACTAGTATTTCTAGAACTATGCCAAATAAAATTTTAGAAAAAGGCCATTCCTTAATTTCTTATGCTTATCCTGGAGTCCAGCCTAATTGAGACCTGCAGTGGTCATAATTCTCAGCAGGATTTTTCTCTCTGTAGTTTATCATTGTTATATCCTTTGACCTTTGGCCTACCTTGGTGTCATAAATTAGTTGGGAATAGCCATTTTTACTTAAATAATGATTTAATCAGGAGAAAACTGAGAGGTGACTAACCCATACACAATAATAATCACAGTAACTCCCTTTCTATAAAGTTTGCAAAAATGCCCCATATATATTACCTCATTTGATTTGCATAACATCCTGGGAGGCAGATGCTCCTATCCTCATTTTATAGATGAGAAAACTGAAGTTCAGAGAGGCTAAGTGATGTGGCCAGGGATGTTAACATACTGTATGCTGGAGGGAGGATTAGAGCCCAAGACTTTTTGGCTTCAAGTCCAATGCATCATCCTCTCTCCATGCTACCTGTTTTCAGTCTTTTCTGAGAGCTAAGCAAGACATGTTTAACCTTTAGCAACAAATTTAGACTGGTTGCCTGGAAACTTCTTTATAGTATAGACTTTTTTTTAACATTATCAATAATACCATCCTACATCTGTATGGCACTGTAATTTTCAAAGAGGTTCTACAAAAATTCATCTTCTCATTTGACTTTAATAACAACTCAATGGAAAAACTTAATTTTATTCATTTTACAAATGGGAAAAAATTCCTATTGGGATAGAATTTATCCTCAATTGAGTTAATTAATTGAAATTCAGTGAAAAGATCATTATTTATTTGAGAGTTTCTTTCCTCAGGCTGGAATCAACAGAGGAGAAAATAATAGTATTTCACTTTATTGCTTTTCATCCAATTGAATATCAAGACCCTCAAATATCAGAATGAGTGATTTGTTGTTTTCTTTTTCTTTCTTTTTTATTTTACTTCAGCTTGCCTTTTGTTCTAGAAAATAAATCTTAACAATCTCTTGCTGAATGCCAAGTATTATTTTTGTGTCTCATTATGATTGTGTGGCACAATTTAATCAGCCTGGAGAAATGAATATCTGCAATGGATTAGACTAAATAGAAATCCTAGGCCTGACTCTTTCCTCCCTGCCTTGATCAAAGCCTAAGGACCACTAGAAAGATTAAGCAGTGCTTTTGGGGAGGTCACTGGCAGACCTAAGGCATGAGATATAAAAGGAAGGAAGTTAATGAAGAATGTGAGGAATTGGAAATTAAGAGAAAAACTGATTCTGTGAAAATATGCTTTTCTCTATTAGTGACTTGCTCAGTCAATTTTTATCTTTTTATTTAGTAAATTATTTTGCTCTCACTGTTTAATAACAAAAAAAACACAACAAAAATAAACAAAAAGACAAAAGAGGGGGAAAAGGGGCAGTGAATAATAAGGCATCACCAGTTGCCTCTGGTACTATATAGCATTGCCCAAGCTCCTGATTGTCTCTTTTGCCTAGACCAGACATTTTATTTAATCTAGATAAATTATTAAGTTTTGATAATCTTTAATGCCTTAAAGCTCTTTATTATTGGTATGCATTAAACCTTATGCCTCTTAACACATCTATGCAACCTTAGACTATATCTTGTTTATCTTTATATCCCCTGCAGTATATATCATAATCATGCATAATAGGTATCAATAAATGATTGTTTATGTTCCACAGTTGTGCTTTATGTCTTAGGGAATCAGTATTCCAAAGTACCTTTGAAAAATATCCTGCAATTAACTAGATCTTTGGTTTCTCCCCCAAATTTTTCCTCCTCAGAGCCTTATCACTCTCTTTCTGGCCCTGCTCTAATGCCTAATTCCTCAAAAGTTTCCCACTTTTTAAAAATTAAATAGAGAATATAAAATTCTATCTTTTATACTCCCTTGAATTCTCCATTTTTCAATTAATCTATAATTTAGTTGATAGAACTATTCCCTCCATGCTATATCACATTGTTCCCTTAGTGGTATCCCTTATACCATTTCTTGCCTCTAGGTCATCATTGGTAATATGGTGCAACTTAACTTATGATTACCATGTATCTTTCTATTTACTATTACTATTTCTATTTGCATGCAACTTGGATTTTAATGAGTTAGTAATATTCCAAGATTCATAATCATATAGCATTACCAGGATAACATTTTTGTCGAAAAGAGATGTTTCTGTGATGGAGAACATCAACAATTGTGTAGTTTCTAAAATGTAATCCAACCTATTTTCTTCCTCTTTGCCAATTCTGAGCGCAATTCATTGCCTGTCTGCATTGCTTGCTCCAAATATATGTACTGTTCAGTTAACCTATTGGATTGGGCTTCTACTTGTATAACCTGGAAAGTAGATATTTTTAATAATTTATTTTTTTGGTTTATACCATAAGCTGATTTCTTTTGAGTAATCATGGATCCTCTTTGGGAGCCTTTTTAATGCTCTGGGATTTGATGCAATCAGCATTAATATCATCTACAAGCAGAAGCATATGGAAAATTTCATCTTCCTTAAAGAATCTCTTTTCCAGTTGGACTTAAGACATGCTTCATAACAATGGTATACACCTCTGGCAGGCATACATCTCCTTGTTTTTTTCTCTAGCTTTTGATGTTCTATTCTCTAACACAATGTGCATGTTAGGGAAATTTATTTGCCAGCTACGTGAAGAATAGATCAGTAATCAGAGGTCCAATAAACAATGAACAGAGGGTTACCTCTGTTTGCATTTATCCAGGAACCTTTTCTTAATATTCACAAAAATCCCCCTTTTGGAACAGTCTTTTTTAAAGCTACATTTTCCTTTATTGAGTCAAATGCTTTTTTGCTATCAGCAGACAAAAGTACAGTGAGATTTTATATGATATGTTCCTTTCAGTCAATTGTGTTACTCTAAAGATGTGGTCTGCTTCAAAAAAAGTAATTTACAAAAGTCCATGTATTTCCTTCTCATACTTTTTTACCCAGGATATCTTTGAAAGGAATATGTCTCTTAAAATTTTTATACATATTAAAAAGTAGGTAATTGGTTGAATAGTTATCGATGCATTAATGATTACCTTTTTTTCTTGTAGTAATGACTGATTTTTTTCTGTTCCTTTGGTATATTTCTCTCCCTGAGAAATGATGCTTTAATGACTTAAGGATTATATCATCTCATGCATATAGTTTCTCAGTTTGTACTTGGCCTTGTCCAGCCAGGATAGACCAGAGACTTGGTTCCTTCTGTATTAGGCTACTGCAGCCATCCAGATAAAAGACAAACTAAGATTGAGAGTATATTTGTTGGGAGAGAAGGAGATAGATAAGAGAGATATTGTGGAGTCATAATCAGTGACATTTAGTCACTAATTAGATGTGAGAGTTGAGGGAGAGAAAAGTCAAGAATGATGACTCCAAAGTGCAAATCTGAGTGGAGGAATTTCATTCACAGAAATAGAGAAGGTTTGAGGATGGATAAGTTTTGTAGAAAATATTTTGGAATTTTTGCAAATGATACAATGATTTACTTAGAGAACCCTAAAAAAACAACTAAAATTACTGGAAACAATCAATAACTTAATCAAAGTTACAGGACATAAAATCACTCATCAGTATTTCTTTACTACCAACAAAATCTAGCACCAAGAGACAGGAGAAATCCCATTCAAAATAACCCTTCAGTATATATGATATTTTGGCTTCTTCTTGCCACATTATATATATATAGGAACTAAGTGAACATAAATATAAAACATTCTTTGCAAAAATATAGACCTAAATAGTTGGAGAAGTATATCTGCTCGTGGATTGTCAGAGTCAATATAATAAAAATAATACCACCTAAATTAATTTACTTATTCATTGCCATACTAATCAAATTACCAAAGGATTGCTTTTTAGCACTAGAAAAATAATAAATTCATTTGGAAGAAAAAAAGGTGAAGAAGCTCAAATGGAAAGAATAAAAAAGGAAGGAAGGAAGGAAGAGTACCTAGCAGCACAAGATCTCAAATTATACTACATAGTATCATCAAAGCTTATTTAGTACTGGTTAAAGAATAGAAGGGAAGATACAGAGGTCAGCCAGTGGAATAGATTAAGTACATAAAATATAGAAGTAAATGTAGTGACATAGTATTTGATAAACTCAAAAGCTTTGAACTATTGGGAAAAGAATGCACTATTAAAAAATTACTGGGAAAACTAGAAAAAGAACTAACAGAAATTATGTATGAACTAATACATTGTACCACATGGCAAGATAAGATTCAGATGAATACATGATGGATATAAAAAGTCATATCATAAACAGATTAAAAGAGCAAGGAAGAATATACATTTCACAATGAAAGATAGGGAAAGGAGGGTTTATGACCAAATAGGAATTGGAGAGAATCACAAATGATAAAATGGACAATTTTGATTATATAAAATTAAAAGGTTTTGCTCAAATGAAACTAATAGAGTTAAAATTGGAAGAGAACAGTTAACTGGGGGGGAAATTCTTGTTGCAAATTTTAAAGAATTTCCAAGATTTATAAGGAACTGATTTAAATTTATTAGGACAAGAGCCATTCCCCAATAGATAAATAGTCAAAGGAAATAAACAGGAAATTTTCAAAGGAAAAAATCCAAGCTATCAACAATCATTTCTTCCCCTCCACGTGGATAGCAGTTAACTTGTTATTTTGAAAGCTATTCTACTAATCTAGTGGACCTTTACTTCAACTTTCAGTTACTTGTAGTTAAGGCGATACTCCTTTCTTTCCATCCTGCCTAGCCACACTGTCTGATGGCTTTCTTGAATGACATCATGGTGCATTGGACAGGGTACTAGATTTGGAGTCAGAGTTTCAGCTCTTCCACTTAGGGGTAGTAACCTGTGTGACCTTGGGCCTTTCACCTAACTTCTTTGGGCCAATTTCCTCATCTATAAAATCAGTTAGATTAGATTCTCCTTAAGGACTTTTCTAATTCTACATGTATGGATCTTAAGAAATTGTGAGCTAAAGTAGAAACAAAAAAAAATCAATGAATTTAGGTTCTAAGTATAGAAATGCAATCATGAGTTTCTACTTGTGGGCTATATAGCATGTTCATAGATAACTATACATGTATGTATACATGTATACACACACACACAAAATGCATAGGGATTTGAGAGTTGGAGGGGGTGGCACCAACAACTAGGGGAATCTGGAAAGGCTTCTTGCGGGGAGTTTTGAAGAGATATAGGAGTTCTAAGAGGTAGAAACGATTAGGAAGAGTGTCCTGAACATAGTATATACCCATGATGTTGAGCCTATCGCATATGTACCAAAGAGGGAATGTAAAGTGCTCTCTGTGGGGTGATCTGACTCCCATCAGAGTTCATTACTAGAAAGGCAGAGGAACTTGGACAGAACTGCTCCCTTCCCCTCTCCACAATGTCTGATGACATTTTCACATCATCTGCCCCTCTGCCCAGCAGCTCAATGGGAGCACACAGGGTGGGCAGCTCACAGGCACCAGAGGAGCAGAGTGATCCAGCCACTCCCCTCCTCCTCTCTACAGGTACTGAGAACCTTCCTCACTTCACTCACCCCTCTGCTCAGCAGCCCAATGGGAGCACTTTTTTCTTCTGTGTGTGTGGGGTGGGGGTGACAGGGTATGGCACCCGGACTCTAAAAGGTTCACCATCACTAGGAGATATATACATACATATATATATATATATGTATATATATATATATATTTTTAATACTAGAAAGAGATAAACTTAAATGTATTTTTTAGGGTTTGTGTTATTTGTTTGTGGCTATACATATATATTTATGCAAATTTTGGTTTGGGGTTTTTTGTAGAACTTTTTATTTAGTAACCATTCCATTAATAGTACATAAATAAATATTAAAGAATAATACAAACCAATTTTTTTATCTTTAACTATTTTAATTCTTGTTTGTTATCTTCTAGGAAGCTGAAAATACTTTGCGTCTAATGCAGAATAAACTTAAGGAAGAAGAAAAACGACTGCTTAAAAGTGGAAGTAAGGTTACCATCTTTAAATAGAGCTGTTTATATTATACTATCATTATCAATAAGTCATACCCAAAGCATTTATCTAGTGCTTACTAAGTGCCAGGCACTGTGGTAAGATCTGGGAATACAAATACAAAGAGGAAGACAGAAGCTTACATTCTAATGGAGAAGGATAACAAAGAAATTGAATAATATTGGGAGTGATAGGGATATGAAGGTACTTGTGCATGGGGTATGATAGAGAACATTTAGAGAATCAAGAGTATAGCCTAGAGAAGAATAAAAATATGGCTGGCCTTATTATCTTTAAATGGAAGGTCTAGGAGGAACCAGCCAATAAGAGAGAGAAGACACAAAGGCAATGGGTACTTTAAATCTGAGAGGTCCACGAGTTGAAATGGGTAATCAGAGACAAAGCAAGAATATCCCTAAAACAAGAAAAACAAATTAAGGGAATAAGAATAAGCAAAGAAAAAAATAATCATTTAATGCAGATAATATGATGGTGTTCTTAGAGAACCTTAGCAAGTCAACTCAAAATTAATTGAAATAACTAATAACTTCAAGAAAATTATAGGGTTAATATAAATCCATCCACATGAATCATTAACATTAACATTCCTGGATATTGCCAAACAAAACCCAGCAGGAAGAGGCAGAAGGAGAAATTTCCTTCAGAATAACTAAAGGATATATAAAATATTTGGGAGTCTAAGAAGACACATCCAGGAACTATGTAAATCATAACTATAAAGCATTTTTTTGCCAACATTAACATCCAACAGATATTAAGTGCTTATAATGTACAAGATCTCATGTTAGAACTGGACAAATGAAGGATAAATAATCTCTGCCCTCCCCCCCCCCAGGGAGCTTATCATTTAGTAAGAGAAGTAAGACATGGTGAACTGATAATTATGAAATTGTGAAAAAGGGGCAGGGGTACCTGATTCTTTACGTACATGCCAGGAAAGACCACTATGGCAGCAGGAAACGGGACTGTAATCACACTTTAATAACCACAGAAGGTATAGGGGCAAATAGCACAAAAAATGTAGAAACAAGTGACAAAAAGAATTGGAATAGGGGATGAGATAGTGAAGGAAGGCAGGCAGATTGAGCAAAATGATAATGAGAAAGAGAAGTCAGAATATCACTTGATTATAGCTATATGGGAGCACTAGGCAGCATGGACCTAAGAGAGATGGAAGAGAGCTGAGGGAGAGGGCAGGCATTTGAAGTAAGTAACCCAGGCTAGTTCATTCTCATACTTGCCATTTCTTCAGAAATACATGCTGTGTTTGTGTTCTTTTAGGAAAATTATTTCAGTTTGTGAACTTTGCTATCTTTACCACTTTTAACTCTAGACCACTTCAGGGATGGGCAACAGTTAGGAAGATATCTTCAGGAAAAGAATTTTATTTGTGATTCTTTCTAGCCTATATATATATATACATTACATATATATAGTATATATATATATATATATATATATATATATCTGCCTCCTTCTGTGTTGGAATAGTTGTACTGCTGTGAATGTGAGTTAGGATGTCTTGGGCATTCTTTTGTGCTCCTAACACAAGAGGCTTTTAAGTTTTACATACACAAATTGATGTTTGCAAAAAAAAAAAATACTTTACTCCTAGCCCATCTGTGGGTCTTCCCAGTGCCTCTCCTTCCTTTAAGAAAGAGTCAGAAACATAAGAGTATATATTGTTTGTTGAGTGCTGACAGACAAAAACAAAGAACCTCTTGTCCTCACAGATCGGGAAAAAGCTAAGAGGACAAATAACTTTTGATAATTGATCTGTCTCATTGGATAGAATTGATTTGTGCCTAGAGGTAAAGTCACTGTTTTTGTAACATTTAATTTTTTTGTTAATTAGGTAATGATGATTCAGACATAGACATTCAAGAAGATGATGAATCTGACAGTGAAATGGAAGAGAGACGATTATCAAAACCACGAACAGCCATGGAAGTTTTGATGCAAGGTATCCAGATTTCTTTTGCTACTTCCTTTCACCTCTTATTTTAAAGGAGTATTCTGAAGTGGTTTAAAAGTTTCCCACTTTCAAATAATATATTTGCAAAGTGCTTAGCACACTACATAGCACATAGTTGGCACTCAATAAATGCTTGTTCTTCTTCCCCTTTCCTTCCCATCATGAAGCCAAGACTGCCCTATATCAGGGTTATATCTAGAGTCCAAAAAGGACCACTTTTGGTCTGAATTTACTAGGCCTGCTATCTTGATTTGGTCCATGACTAGCTTATTAATAGTTCTCAGAAATCCTGTCCTAGATTATATAACATCTAATGGCAGAAGTTACATTTTCCCATTTCTAGAAAATTAATGAAGTTATTCAAGGCATAGAAAGAATTGATTAAGAGAAAAATCGATAAATTCCCCAAATAATATTATCTAACATTTAAGTAGTGCTTTACACTTTACATAGGCCTTTCCTCAAATATTTTGTGAATTGGGTCATATAAATATTGTTATCCCTTATTTTTCAAAAGGAAAAAAACATTTTTAAACCCTTACCTTCCACCTTAGATCAGTACTATATATAGGTTCTAAGACAGAAGAGCGGTAAGGGCTAGGCAATGACTTGTCCAGGGTCATACAGCTAGGAAGTGTTTGAGGTCACATTTGAACCCAGGACCTCCCATCTCTATCCGAGCCACCTAACTGTGCTCCAGTTCAATGTATCTTAATAGTTTGCCACTTGCCCAGATCTTATAACTAGTAAGGAATTGAAATGGATTTGAACTTAAATCTTCTAATTCTACACCAGAGTCCCATTAGTGTGAATAATGAATCTTGTGAAGTGGTAGCATATGTTTAGATTCACACAATTTGAAATTTTAATTATTTAAAATAGAGTAAATGTAGACTCCAGTGAAAATATACACTGAGAATTCAAAAAATGCAGTTGCTTCAGGGGATTCTTTATTTTTATTCATTAGGACCTGGCTATAAGCCTATCCAAGTTGCCCATACATTGAAACTCAGAATTAGAAGAGACCTCAGCAATCATATCTATACCCAAACAGAAAATTCTCTTTTAATTCTCTATTAATTGAAAAAGATAAAAAAGACCACAAAGCAATTCACTTTTTAGCAGCTCTTTCAGGAACTTTTAGGTGCATGGAGTCAAAATTGGCTTTTCTGTACTTCTATAACTTTTCTATAACTGGATCCAGATTGCCACTGATGACTAAAATTCCTATTGCTCCCATATCCACTTGCTCTCACTCTGAGATCTTTTATGTGGAGATATGGTTCTTCCTTCTAAAACTTGAATACACATTAATCAGGTTTCTGCATCTATTTGATAATAATTTCTAATCAGGGCTCAGTTGTTTCTAAAAACAGTCATGTCCTATCTCCAGGATATCACTGAAGGCAATCTGGCATAAAGGAGAGAGAGACCTGAACCTTCGAGTCAGGAAGACCTAGTTCAAGTCCTGCCTCTGACATATATTGACTGTGTGATCTGAGCGGGTGACTTATCCTCTCAGTATCCCAGGAAACTCTCTAAGATTATAAATGTAGACCTTCACAGTTAAGGGAATTTGCTAATTGGGTATTACCCTAAACCCTTTCTGCTTTGTCGGTACATTCTTGTTTCAGAGGGACACATGTGATAATCCCCTGGGGCTGTGGTGGTGTCAGCCCAGGACTCTGGCCTTCCTGGATGCTCTGCAGGCCTATTAATCCAGTTCTGCGTACCACAGTTCTACTGTTCATAGGATCCCAGGATTAGAATTAGAAGGTGTCTTTAGAGTCACCTGGGTTGACCCCAAGTCTGAGAGGGGAAGTGACTTGCCAAAGATCAAATGTATTAAATGGCAGAAATAGGATTTGAATCTAGGTTTCATAGCTCTGAAATCAGGACTCTTTCAACTATGTACCACCCCTCTGAGGATACATTTTGAATTATGTTTTATACACATCTGTGTAATAATAAATTATGTTATATTGATCTGGACAGATGATGAGAGGGAATGTGAAAAGAACATGCATTAGATACTGGCCCCTGCTAAGGTTCTTCCATTACACTACAGTGTTATTGCTCAATTTGTTTTAAGTAACCATTACCCATTATAGTATTATAAAACTTCCCTGAGACATTGTCCTCATAATCCCCAAAGGCAGAATTTGAATGGTTGGTAACTAGAGCTAGTTAGTATTTGTGTAGCATTTTAAGTTTGGAAAAATGCTTTACATATCCTATCTGATTCTTGCAACCTATGAGGTAGACAATATTATTCTCTCTATTTTGCAGATGAGTAGACTGAGGCATAAGTGACTTGTCCAGGATCACACACTTTTTAAGTGCCTGAGGCAGAATTCAAAGTTAGGTTTTCCTAACTCTAAGTTTAACATCCTATCTACTACCCTACCTAGTCACCCCCAGCTGTCATCTAGTCATTCACTCATTTCAGAGCTGGAGTGAGAGAGATAGACATCTTAGAAAGCTCCCTAAAGGGGCAAGAAGCTCTCTAGGACCACATACAATGAGCTCCTTGCTATGAAAATTTTGCTTCTTCCTACCTTTCCAGACTATGATGCATGATGATGTTTCACTTAACTATGTTAATATTAGAAACAATGATATTAATGAGAAAGGCATCAAAAGCATCCTAGTTTAGAGGGAAAGGTAAGACTTCCAGCAGTAAACCATTCAACAAACATTTATATGCAAGGCACTGTGCTTGCAAACAATAAAGGAGGCAGTTGATTAAGAAAGGCAACTAGTGTTGAGAGAAAAGGTTCAGAAGACAAAGAAAAAGAAATCTGTTAGGCTATTAAATGGCATGATAATGAGGAATAATGAGGTGGGACTATTCTTTTTTAAACATCGTCAGAGGTCTTTGATGCCATTGGCATTCATATCGGACTACAGAGGACACCCTAAAAATGTTCACCTATCCACTATGGTACACCAACAATTCTCTTCATCAGGTTCCATATGCAACATGGGGAAAATGAGGATCCAAGTGGCATTGTTACCTGCTAAAATTTTTTTTAAACCACAATTACCCACAATGTTTGAGATATGGGAAGTTTTGGCTCAGTTAATTTTTTAATCTACTCATTGTTTACCAGAAAATCTGTTTTGTTTCCACTTCTGGGAAATTTTTTTATATTTAATTTTTTTCTTATTGCATATAAAAACAATTTTTAACATTCATTTATTAAAAATTTGAGTTCCAGATTCTTTCCCTCCTACCTTCCCTTTAGGAAGACAAACAATGTGATATAAATTATACATGTATAGTCATTCAAAACACATTTCCATATTAGTCATGCTATGAAAGAAAATACAGTCCAAAAAAAAAACAAACCAAGAAAAATAATTTTAGCAAGTATGTTTTGATTTGCATTCAGATTCCATCAGTTCTTTTCTTGGAGGTGGATAGCATTTTTTATCATAAGTTCTGGGAGTATTTCTAAGTTTTAACTTACATTACTGCCACTTAATAAAGATAAATATTATATAGGATTTTGCCAAGTTCTAGAATTTATCTCCTTACTTTGTGAGAATTCAAGAACTAGTAGATTCTCATTATTTCTTTATATTCTCCTTTCTTTAGGGAGACCCAACAAACGCATTGTCGGTACAATGCAAGGTGGAGAAACTGATGATGATGTAAGTTTAAATTATTCCCATAATATCCTGATTTCCTATACTTCTAAAGTGCCAGACCTGACTTCATAAGAATAGACAGTCTAAGAAGCTAAGCCTAGTATCTAGCCTGTGATGAGTTTTGATCAGTTTGACTGGAGATTATTCTTAAACCAAGCTGGTTGGTTACCTTACTTCTGGTGGATGTGTTATTTGCTTATTAATATCTCATCTCTTTTTTTTTCAGACAAGCACAATTGCCACACTACTTTCCTTCCTCTCTGGTCTTTCTATTCTCATTCTCCACAGATAGAAGCAGCCCAACTTTCTTAGGATAATGCATGACTTAAAACATTGAATTGAATGAAAATATTGAATTAAAAAGTCAATACAACTTTATAGGTATTTATGTGTTAGGTAGTAGGATACAAAGACAAAATAAAAAATGGCCTCTGCCCTCAAACAGCTGGTTTCCTTCTTCCTTTCCTTCTTATCCAATCATTTATTCATTTCAGGACTGGGGAAGTTTCTGGGCTTGCCAAACAACTCAAGAGACTTGTATGAAGCTCTTTGGGATCAGAAGAATCTAAGTGCCTTAACATGATAATCAGGCTCCTTCCTACCTTTCCAGTCATATTACACATTTCTGTCCTCCACTAATCCTGACATCCATCCACATCAGCCTACTTGCTGTTCTTTACTCACAGTGCTCCATCTCCTGTCCCATTTATGCCTTTACACTGGCTCTTCCCCATGCCTGAAGTGAATAAATGATTTGATTGTTGTTTTATCTTTGAATCCTACTGCCTAGCACATACTCATAAAATAGCATTGATTTCTTGCTGGTATAAAATGAATGAAAAGTTCGATTGGGATTTGTCTCCAAGGCAAGACTTTAATCCCAAGATAAAAAGGACCTGCTAAAGGTACAGGGACAAATGGACAAGCTTCACGTATAAAGATTCTGGGCTATATTTGAAAATATCATTTACTTCAAGATTTAGACATCTTATAGAAAAAAGTGAGAAAATAAAAAGTTAATTAAGGCTTAAAACCAATTAAATGAATTATTAGATATAAATGTCTCCAGGTTGCATTAACACTGAAGAAGGCACTGCTAGGCATTTGGGGTGGTATAGAGAAAAATGAAACATAATCTTTAACTTCATTAGGGCCACAATGGAGGTATATGACATGTACTCAGATAACTTTACAATAATTGCTCTAGGAGGCAGCAATGGTGTGGGGAGGTGGTATTGAATTCAAATAGAAATGAGGGGCCACCAAACTACATGGTAGGATCCCTATGGGTCATATATAAACTTAGAAAACCACATATTAACATTTTCATATTCTCATTTACATTTTTCAGACTCTTCTTGTCTTAATAACAGACTCTAAGACAAAAAGAGGAAAGATTAAGTGACGTACCCAGGGTCACACAGCTAGGAAGTTTCTATCTAGTTGCCCCCCAATTACATTTTAAACTAGTACAGGCTATATGCAAGAGTGATGTGGGCCACATGGTCCATAGGCCACATGTAGTCTATGGCCTTCATGTTTGCAATCTGACATAAGGAATTGAAAGCTGGCCTTCATTGACCTTTCTTGACTACTGTGACCCTGGGAAAGTCCCTTAACCTCTTAATGCTCCAAGCAATTTTAAGACTGTTAAGTAGCATTGGTAGAGCTCCCTTCATCCATGAAATCATAGTTCCAATCTCTAGAGGGAAAGTATAAACAAAGTGCATTAGGCACATAGAGGAGAAGCCTCTACCCTCAAAGAGAAGAACTAGCCCTGCTCTTCTAAGCATCAAGAGACTTATTGAAATACCTCTCCTAATACCAACATCATTAGAGCCAGTTGTTTTCTATTAGAACTGAGAGTAGTCCTCTACATTCACCAGGCAATGGTGGTCCAATGAACCACAAATTAATCTTCATCTAGCATTTATGGAGTCCTTTTTTGAGTGAGATACTGTGCTGAATACTATATATGCTCATACTAAAAGAAGGTACAAGACAGTATTCTTATCTTCAGGAAACTTCCATCTCATTGTGATGAAAAAGATCAACACTGACCAAATTACAGGGTCATAGATTTATAGATGGAAGAAACTTAGAAGTCATGTGTTCCAGTACCCTGATTTTACAAAGGAGGAAACAGAAGCCCAGAGAAATGACTGTGGCTTGTGTGCCTGTGGCCTCATGGTAGTAAATAACAGTACCATGCAGAGGGCTGGGGGCTCTAAAGAAAGGGGAAAACATGGTCACTCAGAGAGTGACATGATTTATAACAGAGTAAATGAAAGATGTATGTCAGAGGGATGGGATGCGGAAGAAAGGGAGAAAAGGACCAGTAGGACTTGAACTGGATCCTTAAAGAAAGAGGAACAAAAGGCATTTTCTATGGGAAATCATAGCAGCAGAGACAAGGAGACAGAAATGTGCATGATGTGGGAGTAATGGCCTCAGTGATTTAGCTGGAGTAGAATGTGATAAAAGGAAGATAAATTGGAACCAGTTCCTGGAGAGCCTCCAATGCTAGATTAAATTTGGACTTAGAGCCAGGAGGACATTATTGAAAGTTTTTTAGCAAAGAAATTTATTTTGACAAAGCAGCTTAGATACCAAGATATATCTGGCAGTGTTGTGTGGGATGAAGGCAGGAATATCAATTAGAAATTGGACGACTATATTATAAAGTCAAAGTGTGATGTGATAAGTTAAAAAATCAGCAGTGAACATAGAAAAGAAAGGAAGGAATGAGGGATATGGCAGTGGAAGGATTGATTTAGTGTCTGATTAATTTGAGGTGGAATTGGGGTAGACAATGACTCCAGCATTTTATGTCTGGAATAACTGACAACAATAGCCAACATTTATATAGCACTTTTGAGGTTTGCAAAACATTTTACATATACTTATCTCATTTTGAAGACAGAGAAGGCGAAAATTTTCACTAATAGCAATAGCAAAGTCCAGAGAAAGAGATGGAAGTGACTTGGGAGTACTACCCAACCCTTTTTGACTTCATGTGCATAGCAGATTGCATTTTAAATTCACATAGGTCTAGGCTGTCCAGAATGAATATAGTAGTAGTAGTGGTAGTCTCTCGGTGATCGAGTATGACTATTGTCTTTGTGCAGTTTCTTCTATGGTGTACCCTCATGTGGCTTTGGAGTCCAAAGGCTGAGGCACAAAGTTTGTGGCACATGGGGCATGGGACGCCAGTTGTTATGGGAGGTGTGGTTGTGGCCTGGTGTCGGCGTTCACGTGCAGCGGCAAGACGTCGACGTCGTTCATCTTCAAAGGTGGCAGCGGCATGGTTAATGTGGGTTTTCCAGCTGCTTCTGTCAGAGGCAGCAAGTTCTAGTTTCTTTGGTGTAATGCCAGCCCACTTCAAGTTTGACTTTAGCTGATCCTTGAATCTTTTCTTTGGTCGGCCTTGTTTCCTGAGTCCAGTTGACAGTTCACCATAGAATACCTGTCTTGGTATTCGCTGTGGTTCCATGCGGATGACGTGTCCAGACCATCGTAGCTGGGTTTTGAGGACCATGACTTCGATGCTGGTGGAGTTGGCTCTGTCGAGGACTTCCTGGTTGTTGATTCGGTCCTGCTATCGGATCCTCATGATTGACCGGAGGGAGCGTTGGTGGAATTGCTCCAGCTGTTTCATGTGCTTCCGGTACAGTGTCCATGTCTCACAACCGTACAGGAGCGAGCTGAGGACCACTGAGTTAATACACTTTGAGCTTTGTCGCAATGCTTACACCGCTGTGTTGGAGGACTTTGCAGCGCAGCCGCCCAAGTGCCTGGCTGGCCTTTTGGATCCTAGCATTAATCTCGTGGTCTAGGGACCCGTCGTTGGTGATGGTGCTTCCCAGGTATTTGAAAGTGTTGACGTTAGAAAGCTGCGTGCCATCGATTGTAATGCATGGCTGGTTAGTTGGCCTCCCTGGTGCGGGTTGGAACAGCACCTCTGTTTTGCTGAGGCTGATAGTCAGGTCAAACAGTTTTGTTGCGGTGGAGAACCTGTCCACAATGGTTTGGAGATGATTTTCTTGGTGGGCCATGACAGTCATCTGCAAAGAGAGCTTCTAGGATGAGTCTCTCTGTTGTCTTTGTTTTTGCAGTCAGGCGGCAAAGGTCAAATAGTGAGACATCCAGTCGGTATTTGATGTAGATGCCCAGGTCTAGATCCATCACAGCATGTCGTAATACTTGGGTGAAAAATAGGTTGAATAGTATCCTAGCGAGGACACAGCCTTGTTTCACGCCATTGGAGATGTTGAAGTGATCAGAAGTCTCTCCACCAGATAGGACTTCCCCTGTCATGTCGACATGAAAGAGCTGGATCAGTTTGACAAATTTTGCTGGGCAACTGAGCTTGCTGAGGATCACCCACAATGCGTCCCTGTTCACTGTGTCGAACACCTTTGTCAGGTCTATGAAGACAATATAGAGACTCAGGTTCTGCTCAAGGCATTTTTCCTGCATTTGCCTCACCGTGAAGACCATGTCGATGGTGCTGCGATCTGGTCGGAAGCCACATTGTGATTCAGGCAGATTCTGCTCTGAAACAGATGACAGGAGTCTGTTGAGTATAACATGGGCGAGGATCTTTCCGGCAGTGGAGAGTAGTGAGATGCCTCTGTAGTTGTCACAGGCTGCTCGTGAGCCTTTGTTCTTGTATAGGGCTATGATGGAGGCATCTCTGAGTTCTGGGGGCATGTCTTCCTCTTCCCATATGCTGGTCAGCACTATGTGGAATGCCTGGAGCGCCTTTCCATTTAAGGCCTTGTTCACCTCGGTTGGGATCCCGTCTTTACCGAGTGCCTTGCCTGCACTCATTTGTTTAATGGCTTTTTGGATTTCCTCTATTGAAGGAGGGACGCCAAGTTGTTCAGTGGTGCGGTTTTGGGGGATCTGGTCAAGGGCCCTTTGATCGACTGAAGAGGGTCAGTTGAGAAGCTGACTGAAGTGTTCTTTCCACCTGTTGCTGATGCCTTTTTTATCTTTTATGAGAGTGTCACCGTCAGAGGATAGCAAGGGAGTGGTGGTGGGTTTTAATGGCCCATAGACAGTCTTGAGGGCACTGAAAAATTGTTTGTAGTTTTTCGTATCAGCAAAGCGCTGGATTTCTTCTGCCTTTTTTTCCCACCATCGGTCTTGCATCTTCCTGATCTCATGCTGTGCCGTGGCTTGGAGAGACTTGAATCTGTCCTTTTTAGGAGCAGAGTTTGGGTTATTTTGCCACTCCATAAAGGTTTTGTTCTTCTTGCTCAATAGGTCTTCAATAGCAGTGTTGTTCTCGTCGAACCAGTCCTGGTGGTTGCATTGTTTTGGGCCTAGGACTGCCTTTGATGTTTCCTTCACTGCGTCTCTGAACTGGTTCCATTTCTTGGTTGAGCTTCCAGTAAGTGGTCCCTTGGCAGACAGCTTGTCGTCCAGGCAGGACTGGAATGTTTGCAAATAAGATGGATCTCTAAGACGACTCATGTTGTAAAATGCATGAACTGTCTGGATGTGTTTTGGATGGCGAGGCTCAATGCGCATTTGAAGAGTCCCTCTAACCAATCCGTGGTCTGTCCAGCATTCAGCTCCACTCATGGCTCTGGTGATCTTTACATCCTGGATGTCTCGCCGGCGTACAATGATGTAGTCAATGAGATGCCACTGTTTTGATCTTGGGTGCATCCACGTTGTTTTATATTTGTTCACCATTATGAACACAGTGTTGGTGATGGTGAGTTCGAACTCTGAGCATTTGCTGAGTAGCAGTAGGCCATTGTTGTTCATTTTGCCCATGCTGTGTTTGCCCAGTACTCCTTTTCATCTTTCATGGTCCTGTCCAACGCGGGCGTTGAAGTCTCCCAGTAGTATCAGCTTGTCATTTGTGGGCACTGAGTGCAGGACGACACTCAGGTCAGAGTAGAACTGCTCGATGGTCTCCTCTGTGCTGGTCAGTGTTGGGGCATATGCACTGATGATTGTGGCATACCGGTCTTTGCTGAGAGGTAAATGGATCTTCATGAGCCTCTCGTGATGCCCACAGGCAAGTCTGGCAGCTGTTTGAGCAAACTGGTCTTGATAGCCAGGCGAACACCATGAATTCTGTCTTCATTTGTGGCTCTACCTTTCCAGAAGAAGGTGTATCCAGTGGTGGGTTCTCTGAGTGATCCCTCTTCTGGTAAGCGTGTTTCGCTTAGGGCTGCGATGTTGATGTTATATTGCACCAGTTCTTTACCGATTAGAGCTGTTCTTCTCTCAGGTCTTGGGATATTCTCTCTATCAAGTAATGTCCTGATGTTCCATGCTCCTAGTAGGAGTTTCTTTGTATTTTTTCTTTGATTTCGACCACTTAAAGGGATGACCCGCCAGCCGCGGTGTGCTGACTGGGTGTTTGTAGGGCAGGCAATGTTTGGGACACCTTTTCTAGTCCCCTCCCTTGATTATGGTGAGCAGTGCTGTCCTAGAGAGGGCTGCTCAGTCGCCCAGGATGCTGCCGAACGTCCCTGCTGCCCACAGGGCCGAGCGACCACTGGTCCGTGGGCCGCCTACGTGCAGGATCGTGACTACAACTGCCAGTGGTCACCTCCACCTGTTGCGTCGCCACTCCCCCATCGCCACAGGTCTTGAAGAGGGTGGACAGGGTTAGGATAGATGAGTGTGCACAAAGATACTTGTGCGTGAAAGAGATTTAAGTGGAAAAGCTGATGCACAGAGACAGTCCCACTCTCTCGGCGTTGGAAGCCTGGGTCCAGTGGCACGAAAAATTGTTACGTCTGGAGACTTCCTCAGCTGCATTGGATGGCCGTGTTGTCCTTTGTGCTCCAACATGCCCTAAGCACTCCACAGTGCTTTGCTGCGTCGCCATCTCAGCCGTTGAACCTTCTTATTGGTTTCTTCCGTCTGTTCAGCCGAAGCAGTCTTCACATGCTGGGTGAGCAAAGCCCTGGTTCACCAGAGGTCGACGACCTGATGGCTACCCTCACAAGGTTTGGCTGGCCTGTCGAAGCCGTTGCCCGGGGTGTGGCCGCTGCCACATGCTAGCAGCTACTGGGAGCCACAAGTGAGAGCTGGGTGTCAGGTGGGGGTCAGAGGCTGGAGAGCTGCCCTAGGAGGGCACGACAAGCCCTCCATACCAGAGATACTACCCCTCCCTGAGCACCCCATCATTATACCATATGTCTGCCTATCTTCTCCTGTTCATTCAGTAATATTATACTAGCTAACATCTATGAGTAATTTTGGGGGGAGAATTATGTTTTTACTTTCTAAATCTTAAACATGATTTGTTAACTGTACTAGTATCTTTAGCAATTGATTTGGACAAGAGCCACGTTGCTATAATGGTGCTTATCGGCCAGTTGTTAATAAAATGCGTTTAAAAGGAAAAAAATTTTGCAATTTAAGATTTGCAAAGCACTTTACATATACCACATGAACCTATATTCAAAATAGGTTAATTCATAGATCCTTTTAATAGATTGCTGCCTTCTGCCATAGACCAGCAGGAGATGGGCTCCTCTCTCCACTTTGCTTCTCTTATCTACTTCCCACATTCTCCTCTCCTCCCCAAGTCTAATGGTAATTAAAACAACTATACCTAGGTTTTGAACAATGACACCTGTATAACCCAGTGGAACTGCTTGTCAGCTTCAGGAGGGGGGAAGGGAAGAGGGGAATCAGGAATTATGTAACCATGGAGAAATTTTCTAAAGAAAAAAAAGAAAAAAAAACAACTGTACTTCAGTTCCATTCAAATTCTTCTTTGATCCGTTGGTAATAAAACCTGCTTACATTTTTGCCAAACTTTACATTTAGCAGCTTTGACCTCATAATAGCATTGTGAAAAAGAGCGTGTGAATTTTATCCTCATTTTATTGATGAAGAAACTGAGACCTCACAGAGATAAAATAACTTCCAAGTGATATTTTTCTGGGTCCCAAGAAACCAGTTCCAGGAGTAACTGGCCAAAAGTCATGGTATTACAAAAACAGTAAATCCTATTTATACTAGGTTGTATGGGGTTGGAAATTGGTGACTAAAGATGGTATTATACCAAACTACTCTTTTCCTTTACCATGTAATGCTTTTTTTCTTCTGAACTGCTAGTTTGCTGAGTTTAACTTCCTAACTAGCTAAGAAGTGAAGATGTCAAGTTACATTTGTCATCCCTTTTATTGCAGGAAGATTCAGAGGACAGTGAAATTGATATGGAAGATGATGAAGAAGATGATGATGATTTGGAAGATGAAAGCATGGCTCTTTCTCCTACCAAGCCAAATCGTAGGGCCCGGAAACCTGAGCCCTTGGATGAGAGTGACAATGACTTCTAGCTTACCTCTTGTGGATCCAGTATAAATTAAACGCAATATAGGTAAATGTGTGACAAGAAGTTTGGGAAAGCAACATGCATTTTTTAAAATTTTATTTTATTTTTTAATTTGGAAAATTTAATTTAATTAATTAATTTAGAATAGTTTTCCATGGGTACAAGATTCACATTCTTTCCCTCCCCTCCTCCTGTAGCTGATGCGCAATTCCACTGGGTTTTACATGTGTCATTGATCAAGACCTGTTTCCATATTATTGATATTTGCACTAGGATGATTGTTTAGAGTCTATATCCCCAGTCATATCCCTATCGACCCATGTGATCAAGCAGTTGTTTTTCTTCTGTGTTTCTACTTCCATAGTTCTTTCTCATAAGTCCCTCAGAATTGTCCTGGATCATTGCATTGCTGATAGTAGAGAAGTCCATTACATTCTATTGTACCACAGTGTATCAGTCTCTGTATAATGTTCTCTAGGTTCTGCTCCTTTTACTCTTCATCAATTCCTGGAAGTCATTCAAGTTCAACATGCATTATTTTATCTAAATTAGCTGTTTGTTATTGAAAATGTTCAAGCTGCATCCTCCTTTGCTTAGATTCCATGAGATTTGGCCAGGAACCAAAACCACCACTGAGTAGTTTTTAAATATAATTCACTTACTGTTTTTGGAAAACAGGATTTCTTGATTATTTCACATCATGGACGAGATGTGAAAGGGTCCACAGAGCCATAAAGAGAAGAGAAACATGACTAATTCCATAGTGTCACAAATCATTTTTAAAAACCACCCCAGGAATAGCTTAACAGTGAATGCTGCTTTTACAAAGTTTAGAACACTGGTAACATACTGATTTTTATGAGTCTAGCTTTCTTTTTAATTTTAAACACTCTGTGTGATCTCTACAAATTTCTTAGTTTCCTTAAATATATTTTTCTAACATTTCAGTCATAGTCATAAAATGTGAGAGCTAGAAGGGAAAGTTCATCTAACGAAACTAAAATTTTATAGAAAATGAAATTAATAAAATTTAAAAATTAATTAAAAGAAAAAAAAGAAAGGTTGTGACATATGCATGTCTACTTGTCTCTTGAATTCCAGGAATTCAGGGATTTTTCTGCAATTCCACACTGTCTTCCAACCTTGTACAATACTTCACCTTATTGGAGAGAAAAAAACACCTGCAAGCCTTTATATTAGCCTGCAATTATTTATGTCTAAGTTTTTCTTCACTACTTCTTCAGTTCACTTATTTCTGATTTCCCAAAGTAACTAGTACCATCTTTTAATCAGATCTCTCTTTTGTTTCAGTAATCTTTACTACATTTGTAAATCAGGTTTACCTAGTTTTCCCTTTATTGTAGACTCTGAGATTACAAATCAGCAAATCTAAAACACCAGCAATGGGATTGCAAACTTCAAAATTTATAGAATCTTTTTAGAGAGCAACCTAACAGCATAAAGTAAAAGTTACAAAAACAATCATTTTCTTTGACCTATTAATCCCATTGTTGTTAATAAGACTGTGAAAAGTGTTATCAGAAACAAACAACAAAAAGTTGTCAGACATTTTCATAGCATTATATGTAATCTTTAAAAAGTGGAAATAACTTAAATGACTGATGGGGGGGGGCATGATTATGATACATGAGTAAAATGGAATAACACCAAGAAATTAGGACTAATCTGAGGAAGAAAATAAATCCAGACAGAACTTTAAAACAATGCAAAATGAAAATAAAAACCAGAAGAATTAACTACACATTTACCACAACATTTCACAGATGAGAAAACTGAGACCCAGGGCCTGGACTAATGAAACAGAAGCTAGAATCTAAAGGCCAAGCCTTAACTCTCATCCCAGCGATCTCTATTCCACCCTACAGACTGCCATAGTGAGAAAAAACCTCAACGTAAAATAAACACAGTAAGAACACATAAGTAGTAGATTTCAATGATTTTTATTTTTGGCCACCCCAATCACTTGACTTTGATTCTTCATTCCCCTCCCAAAAGGTTACCTTATTAGTTCACTTATATATATTGTAGATATTATATTATTACTTATTAGGTAAGAGTGGGCAAGTTGCTTTATTAGTAGAGCAGGGATAATGATAACAGTGCAGTTAGTAAACATATATGGTTCTGTGTAGGATTTCCATGTTTATTCCTGATTAGAATAGAAAATCTAAAAGTTTTAGGTGTCTATATGATAGGATCCAAAGAATATGCAACTGAAAGATAATTTGGTCTAATCCCCTCATATTACAAATTAGAGAACAGGGGCATAGAGAGGGAAAGAGACTGTCCAAGGTGAATGGTAGTACTAAGATTTGAGAAGCCAGATGGTTTGACTACTAAGCCAGTGCTCTTTCCACACCTTTTTCCTAAAAACCACCTCTTGATGTTTTCTACAACAGCATTTGTGAATGAACCGAAAAGTACAGTATTGAAAACATTGTAATGAATAGAAATAATCGTCATGGTAGGCTATGAGTCAGAGTTTGTTAGGCACCTTGGAAGCAATATTTTTTCTTTCATGGAATTTAATTGACTCCAAAGAATTATTACATTTTTCGAAAGTACTTAAGCTAGGATATTGCTTACATACAATGCAGGAGTCTGACCTGACTTTAAAATGTGACCATATATCAAAAAAAATGACCAAAAAATCACCATGAAAATCCTATATGGAGTTTTCTTTCAAGAGAGCATAAAATACCAAGTCTTTAACATATATCCAGACTGACATCAATATAAAAACTTTTTAGCTATAATTATGAAACCTATAGTAATATTATTTATCCACCTGGGTAGTACCTTTCCATGGGAGAAACTCTAAGCATTTTTAAATAATAATAATAATATATTGTTCTTTATAACCTTCATCATACAAGTATAGTTAGGATGTGAAGCTGATAAGACCAAAATTGTGAATGTGGTTCTTGGGTTTTGTTCATGGCCACAGCACACTTTGGTAGAATATAGGCTTCTTGAGAGCAAGGACTATTTTTATTTTTGTTTGGTTCAGCGTCTTGCACATTATTAGTGATCAATAGATACCTGTTGTATTGAATTGTACTGCAGTTAGTCAACAGCTGTGGGATGTTTGCCCCAGGAGAAGAGCAAATCAGCCCAACTCTACTATAGGAAAAATAGCTCAAACACATGTGGGTCTCAAGAGACGGTAAGTCAACATTGACATCTTTGTACATGAAGAATGGTATGTTAGTTACATTGATGAGACACTGGGATATGAATGAATTCCTTAGCTTAAAAGAGATAGCAGAAACATGCTAGTGACTGTTTCATTGTGCCCAATGTGCTGGATCTGGAGTATACCCAGACTAAATTTCTTTTCTTTTCAGGCTGTTGGTCTGTTGTTGTGTCTTATAAAAATCATTCTACCTAGATGATTCACATTTCCAAGTATCATATAGAATTCATCGTGTTTATATAAATTGCTCAAGAAAATTGAGTACTAGGTTTACTTTTTTTTAAATTCTAATGAAGTGAACACATTTATTTATCTTTCCAGGGCCAGCTGATTATCAAATATTAGTTTTTTAATTTAGGAGCAGTTCCTTGAGATATTTCTCTGGAAGATAACTCAGTGGTCCAGAGAAGCTTGAAAAGAAAGGAAAGGAATTGATAAGAGAATAATAAAATACAATCTTGAGTAAAAATCAACTGAACTCTTCCAAACCATCAAATTGTCAAAGATGGTAGCAAAAGAAAATAATAAATTTATTATTAGATGATAGGAAGAATGACATACTGGTGCAATTAGTACAGCTCTTCTGGAAATGTATTTAGAATTATATTATAAAAAGTTAATAAACTACCCACACCCCTTTGATCTAGCAATTCCATTACTGGTTTATCGTTAGTTTATACCTGAGAGTCACTGAATGATCCTGTTGGTTCCAAAATATTCACTGAGTTCTTTAAAGTAGCAAAAATCTAGAAATAAATTATTTCCCGATCATTTGGGGAATGGTTAAACAAGTTGGGATATATGATCATAATGAAATATTTTTACACTGGAAGGAAAGAGGATTATGAAGGTTTTATATAAAATATAATCAATGTTGATTTCACATGCTTGCTATTTTTTATTTTTTTGTTAAGAAATTTTGTTAAGAAATGTTAAGAAAGTTACTTTTGCATTCAATATGTTCGACAGTTTTGCTTAACCACTTTTAATAAGCATATAGGATTGTTTTTGGAATTGTTATGGTAAAATATATCAATAAAATAATTTTTTTTAAAGAATGCCATGTCAAAAAGAGATGGTTGAATATTATAGTCCCCAGGTCGAGTTTGTTATTTACATAGTTTGATACCTTAATTCTGAAGACCTAAGTAACATTTCTTGCCAACTTCATTGTAAAAAGAAGTTTGTCATTTGCAATACCACTTGTCCTTTCAGGAAAAAAAGAAATAGGTGAGCAAGCAATACATTTTTTTGTGCTTAACTTTAAGGATTTTTACAGCCCTAATGATTTCCTGTTCAAACTATAAATGAGTATCATTTCATAGTCTTCATACACAGTCATTCTCATAGATTTGATTTGATAAGATCTGTGATGTCTTATCTGATTTTTCTTCCAGCAGCACAGCCATTTGTGGGAATTGATGTTTTTTTATAAGACCCTCTGCCTTTTGTGGGGGCAACTAGGTGTCACTGGGCCCGGAGTCAGTATGATTCTTCTTCCTGAGTTCAAATCTGGCCTCAAACACTAGCTTTGTGATCCTGGGCAAATCACTTAACCCAGTTTGCCTCAGTTTCCTCATCTGTAAAATGAGCTGGAGAAGGAAATGACAAACCACTCCATTATCTTTGCCAAGAAAACCTCAAATGGGATCACAGAATTGGACATGACTGAAGCAAATGAAGAATAACTGCTTTTAGTAAAGAGGTTTCCTGGTAGCATTTGTGGTCTACTGAGGCCCAACAGATTTTCATTATTTCATAATGGTTTAGCACATCATAAATTCCCATATTGTGTTAGATCAAAATGACAGAATCCTAGAATAGAAACATCCTTTAGGGATTGTATCAAATCCCTACCTGGAGCACTAGTCTTATTCTCCTCTTGAAGCTCTCTAGTTCCAGACAGTGTCAGCCCATTCCATTTCTAGACAACTCCATTTATTAGGAAATTATAATAAAAGTTTTTCCTATGTGCTTTCCTATAACTTCAATTCACTTTACTAGATTCTACCCTCCAGGGCCAAGCAAAAACTGAATCCATCTACTTTGGGATACCCCATCACATACTTGAAGATAGCAGTTATGTCTCTCCATCCTCCAAGTCTTCTTCAAGCAAAAGATTTCCCTTTCTTTCACCTGCTCTCGATACGACATTATTTTAATAGAAGGATTGAGGGAGTGACAAAGTAATCAGTGGTTTACCTGTGGAGCTCTGGAAAACATAAGAGCAAAAATGGAGGCATTGTTTCTAGACTCTTTTCACTATCTGAAAGAGTTTAGTCCTCCTCTGAGACATATGCCAGGGGATGAGGAGCAGATTATTTAACCTCTGTATCTAGGAGGGGTCTTTTTAAGGCTTTAAGTTATAAATGAGTTAGATATAGGGCTTGTATTGGTGGAAGGAATTTCCACACTTAAGATGAAATCACAGAAATCCCTGATCTACCTCCCCCCCCAAAAAAAGACCTGGGGGGTATTTTTTAAATCTTCACCATTTTGGTTGCTCTGCTCTGGATATATTTTAAATTATTCATAGATCTTATAAAGTATGGCACCAAGAACTTGGTTCAACACTCCATGTATTATCTAGCCTAGAGTACATCAAGACTACCACCACCTTTATTCTGCTAATAAGGCAGAACAAAATCACATCAGCTTTTTTTTGTGCTGCCACTTCAAACTACTGACATACTGAGCTTGCAATCTATTAGGACCCTTATGTATGTCTTTGAAGAATAATTTACTTAGGGCTAGTATGGTGGAAAACATGGAGAAATAACACCAGTTTGGCATTTCTAATACCAAAACCCCACAACTTAAACCATCTCAAAACACACCCTTCTCCAGTTTTCCCATGTTTCTTGAGAAACTGTGACATCTTAGAAATTTGTGTGTTGCTTGGAAGAGTCAAGGAATGTTTCCTTTCTTACTCATGTTCATGTCAGGTCAATATTTTTAATAGCTTACAAACAGCTATTTTACCAATGGACAACCACTTTCCCCTGTTGTTGTTAAGGCTGAAACCTTAACCACAAGGTCTGTATCCCAGAATCCATCCATGGAAGCACTTACAAATTGCTGTTCCTGTACTGCTGCTCATTTCTGGAGGAAGATGATGACCTCTTTGAAGCTCCTTCCAAAGGATCAATAAACTGCTCCCGATAGAACTACCATGACATTCAAGTTATCACTTGTTTAAACTTAGTCTTTTAGCATTCAGACTTCCCCCTTGGTTTCTCCTTGATTCTGCTCAATCCACCAGAAAGTCTCACCAAAAATTATGGCTCACATCTCAACAATACAATTTGGGGCATTTGTCTTGATGGCTTCTGAGATCATCCTGGCACCTGATTCTCCAATGTGGTTTCCTTGGAGACTGAAAGAAAGGGTAGGGCTTGAAAATTGTATCAAAAGGTTAAACAGTGGAACTTCATGTTAACAGACTCTCATTAGTCAATTCTCATCAGTCAATAAATAGCATATTACTAGATGGAAGGAGATACACAGACCTCATACCCACCCTTGAAAGGTACTCCACAGCCTGTGGCACCTGGTCAGAAGTGATAGTTAGGGAAAGAAAAGGTCAAAGATGATTCTGTGGTTATGACCCTAGGTAATTGCAAGGATGGTGGTACTATCAAAAGAAAAAGAGAAGGGAAGGAATAGGATATAGGGAAAAGATAAATTGAGCTTTGGACATGCCGAGTTAGAGATGTTGGTGGACACATAGCATAGGCAGTTGAAAGTGCAGGACTGGAGTGTCAAGATGTAGATCTGAGAATTTGGATAGAAATGAGCAACAAAGCCATGAGAGTTAATGTGATCAATCACTCAGAGAAAGTATAGACAAGGGTCAAGGACAGAAACTTGGGGTCCATACACATTTAACGGGTGGGAAAAGGGTAAGGAGTCAACAAAAGAGATAAGGGAACAGTATAAGAGAATTGTGAGAGTGAAGTGTTCCAGATCCAGGAAATGAAAGTGTCTAGAAGGAAGGGATAGTTCACATTACAAGATGGCTGCGGAATTTGGCAATAGGTCTTTAATGTCCTTGGTTCAATAGCATAGTGGGAATGGAAAGCTAGCTTGTAAGGGCAGATCAAGACAAACCAATCCCAATTACCATTCTGTCAACCCTACCCTTGTTCAGACTTTGAGATCCAAATCCCATTAAGTAAAGATTTGTAAAAAGTCCTTGCCTGGTGTTTACACTGTCTGGAAGTGATATCTTGAAAGTAACTTTAGAGGTCACCAAATACAATCTTTCAACAAAGTTCAACAGTCCCTTTGCTCTAGGAGTTCTTAATGTTTTTCTTTTGTATAAGGACTCCTTTGGCAGTCTAGTGAAGCTTATGGTTATTTCTAAGTATAATGATTTTAAATAAAGGAAATGCTAAATTTAAGAGGTTAGTGAAAATAAAAATGTAATTTTTCTATCTAAGATAATGGATCCTCTGAAATCTATCTATGGATCCTAGGTTAAGAATACCCTTTTTACAGCATCCTCTGCAAAGTTCCTCCTTAGATTGAGCTTAAGTCAACTCCTTTATATCACTGTAGTATTGCTTTGTTCTGCTCAGTGAAGCAAAAAAGATGAACCTGTTCTCTCCTCTTTTTTTTCAATCCCCATCCTTTTCTTTCTTCTCCAAGCTAAACAACCCTAACTTCAGCTGATCTTTTAGGACATTGTTGCCAGATCCTTCTCTAACTTTTCCCCATATTCTGGATGCCTTCTCTTTTGCCAATGAGTCTCCTAAAACACAGTACCCAGAACTGAATATGCTTCTCCAGATGTGGTTTGATTAGACTAAGACAAGGTTGAATTAATTTTTCTTTGTTTTTGCTTGCATTGAGTTTTTGTTGTTGATATTTTAGCAACTACATCAGCTATTGATGTACTGAGCTTTCAGTCCACTAAAATCCCTGGCTCTCTTTTATCTTTTTTTTCTTTTTTTTTTAAACCCTTACCTTCTGCCTTGGTATTGGTTCCAAGGAAGAAGAGTGGTAAGGGCCAGGCAATGGGAGTTAAGTGACTTGCCCAAGGACACACAAGTAGGAAATATCTGAGGCCAGATTTGGACCCAGGACCTCCTGTCTCTAGGCCTGGCTCTCAATCCACTGAGCCACCCAGCTGACCTCCTGGCTCTCTTTTTTCACATGAACTGCTATCAATCCCTTTCTTTCACTTATGTGATTTAATTTTGTTCATGCCTAAATGCAGAACCTTTATGTCTAATTTAAGTTTGTTGGTGGAAACCCTTCTACACCGTATAGATCTTTTTGATTCTATATTTTGTCATCCAAGGATGCACTGTTCCTGGCACTTCCTCGTACTAAATGCTTGTTGCCTCACCTTGCAAGGCCTCAGAGATGGCTCATTTTGCTCTTTCAATTGATTTGGAATGGACTGGTGTCCTTTTTGGGAGGCTGCTCTAAAAGTGTGGAAGAAATGGTGTCCCTGAACTGTTTTTTTTTTTAATCATTACTCACTTGACATGCTGGAGCCCATGGTTGCCCGACAATGCAGTGGCGATGCAGATGGCTCCATCCATTCCTAAGGAGTTCTCTTGAAGACTAGGAAAAAGATGGAAAAAACCCATAGTGAACCTTGCAAGCCAAGAGAACACCAAAGGGCCACACAGCTAGAAATGTAACATGTAATTCAGGGTTTGATTGGTCCACTAAAGTTTTGGATAAAATTTCTCAGCTATATCATAAAGCAGCAGCTGCTGCTGCCATGATTTCTCTACTATAGTAACAATCCAGTTGCCTTTGATACTTAATATCTACATACTAGCCTCAAATGGCCAGATGGAATCTGACATAGATTGTTAGAGGTAGAAGGGATCTTAGAGACTGTTTAGACTAATCCTCTCATTTTACTTATAAGAAAATTGAGGCCCAAAGAAATTGAATGATTTATCCAGAGCTGAGACTTCATGTTGTTGTTTCTGTCATAGCCAACACCTCATGATGCTTTTTGAGGTTTTCTTGGCAGAGATACTATAGGGGTTTGCCACCTTTCTTCTCTAACCCATTTTACAGACGAGAAAACTGAGGCAAACAGGGTGAAGTGACTTGCCCAGGATCACATAGTTAGGAAGTGTCTGAGCTGGATTTGAACTTGGGTTTTCCTGACTCCAGGCCTAGCATTCCATCCACTGTGCCACCTAGCTGCCCTCCACTTTATACAAGATCTTAATTCATTTTTCAGCTAAAGGAAACCATTTTAGAGGAAATCCACAGCAGCCTCTTAATGATGGCAATGTCCTGCTGATCCCCCTGCTGCTGAACTTTGCCTTTTTTCCTCCCAATTATTTACAACCACTCACTTGAGCATCTGGAGACTGGGGTTTATTTTCAGGGCATTCGCCATGGCCTTAGCTCCATCTGCCCCAATGGAATTTCCTCTTAAGCTGTTAGAGAAAACAGGAAACCAAAGGCAAGGTGAGGCCAAGGTGTGTTAAGATTTGGGATTTAGTTTGGTAGGGAAAAGATTGACCTGGGTACCATTTTCCTCAGCACTGATGAAACAAAAACATTAGAATCTCCATCACCTATCCAAAGCTGAAATGTTACCAGGAACTTGAAGAATTCAGTGTCGGCTTGCCTTTAAAATCTGACCCTGCATGTTTCTGCTTTTTAAAATGATTTTTCTAAACCCATTAGTTAAACTTTCAGTCATTGGTGTTGATTGATGTATTTTGGCCTTATTGAAATTCTCTTCCCTGTACAAGCATTTAAAAGGAAATAATAAGAAAAGAAAAATTTACTTGGTTTGATTAGTTTAAATAATAATAAATAATTATGATTATTTCTAAGCTATCAGTTCCCGGTAATTCTTTCTCCAAAATATTTATTTTGTTTTAAACTCCTACTTTCTGTATTAGCAACAACTCTAGGATAGGAAGTGCCTGAGGCTGGATTTTAACCCATGTCCTCCTGACTTAGGGTCTAATGCTCTAACCACTATGATACCTAGCTGTCCCAAAAGTATTGGTCTATTTTTAAAAGAGTCCTAGTTGATGATGTTACTTTATTAACCCAAAGATTGAGTCCATTTGGTGAAAACAGCTGTTTTCAGTTTTTTTTCCCCAGACTTAGGATATTATCTGTGTAGGGAACAACACTTGGTAAAGAAATTCCTTCCATTGGCACAGATCAGCAACCAGTAATCAGTCATTTATAGTCTCTGACTGTTGCTGGAGGCACTGAGAAGGCAAGTGAGTTGCCTTGTGGTCACACAGCTAGTATGTGTCAAGAAAAGAAGGTAATGTAGACAGCTTTTTCCCCTAGAAGCTTCCTTGTAAAAGGAGAGGTAAGATGTAGTATAAGTAGAAGGGCTGGTAATTGAGTGAATAGCTGAGATCAAGGGAAAGTTTTTTCAAGAATGGATTATAGGTAATAGGGAATGAACCAGTAGATAAGAAAAGGTTCAAGATGAGAGAGAGGAAGTAATGTTCCTGAATCTCATGCCTGCTCATGTCACCAGCTGCACCTCACCCCACAGTCAACAAACTCCAGTGGCTGGCTCTCTATTTCCTCTACGATCAATTATGAAGCCCTCTGTTTCAGTGACAGCCTCCTTGCTTTTGACTCAGAGGCCAGACTTCTAGCTGGTGTCATCTACCTTATTTTTTCTCTTCCCACTATCATCAATCAATAAGCACTTACTATGTGCAGACACTGTGCTAAGGGCTATAAATGCAAAGACTAAAATGAGCAGTCCCTGCCCTTGAGGATATTACACTCTCTCAGAGGAAGCCACAAGGGTACCATGCTACCTCTAATGAAAATCATGCATAAATAGCTTGAATGGCAAATAATTGGAATCTGATTCCTGCAGATATGTCAGTCTATGAGTTACAAAGGTTTCAGACATGTTTTTCAATGTCAAACTGTATAGAAACAGAAAGCTGAGCTGCTCCTAACAACTCTTCAAGTCTACATGAGATGATGGTTCTGTTTTCTCCAATCCCTCATCCTCTGGTCCTCTGATCATCCTTGCCTTGCCAAATCCCAACAATGAATTACTCCTTACTATCTGCTTTCTCTGCTCCTCATTGCTCCTGAACGTCATGTGCAGACTATGCTGCTTGGATCCACCACAAATTAATTTTATTTTTGCTACTGTAATGGTAAAAAAAAATTTTTTTTACCCCTCCCTAATTGATTCTCTTTTCATTTTTAACTCCTACTTTCTGTATTAGTAACAACTCTAGGATAGGCAATGGGAGTTCAGTGACTTGCCTAGTGTTATTGAGAAAATAGAAGATGTTCATTGGAGTCCCTCTGCTCCCCTAGATCTTTAAATACTATTGACATCATTCTCCTTTCTCTTCTCAATTTTCTAATAAAGAGGCAGCCCTGCTCCACATCTGGGTCAACATTCTTATTTGTACTTTTTTTTTAACCCTTACCTCCATCTTAGAATTAAAATTGTATACACAAGGCAGAAGAATGGTAAGGGCTAGGCAATGGGGGTTAAATGGCTCACCCAGGATCACACAGCCAGGAAGTGTCTGTAACCAAATTTGAACCCAGGACCTTCCATCTCCAGGCCTGGCTCTCTCTCCACTGAGCTACCTAGCTGCCCCTCTCCTTGTACTCTTGATCCCATTCCTTCCTATCTCATATTATCAGTCAATAAACATTAATTAAGCACTAATTATGTTCCAGGCATGGTGTGAAGTGCTAGGGGAACAGAAAAAAGATAAAAGACAATACCTGCTCCCAAGGAGCGATTTGGGGGAAAGACTTTCTGTAAAAGGTGGAATCTTTTCTGGGAACTGAAGGAAGCCAAGGTGGCCAGGAGGCAGAAATAAAGAGGAGAGCATTTCAGATATGTGGGACAACCAAAGAAAATATATGGAATTGGGAAATGGAGTATCTTGTGAGAGGAACAGAATAAGGAGGTAAGAAGACTGGAGGTGTAAGGTGTAAGAAGACTGGAGAGGTTATGGGGAGTGGGCGGTAAGAGTGGGGTAATAGGGAGCCACCAGAGGTTATTGACTGGAGAGAGGTGTGTGTGGTATGGCCAGACCTGAGATTTTGGAATATCATTTCCCTCTCTCTGATCTTGAACTTTACCTTATCTACTGGCTCCTTATCTGTTGCCTACAAACAACCTACCTTTTAGAAAGCCTTCACTTGATCCAAACTATTCATCCCACTACCAGCCTCTCAAGTTATCCTATATCATAATTCCTTTTTCACAAACTCCTAGGGAAAAAAGGCTGTCCACTGTACATTCATTGCTTGAATGCAACATTCATCTTATGATAGACTGAGCTGAACTAACGAGATACAGAGAGTCTTTTCATCAGGAGGTTGGCCACTGGGTGATGAATCTTTGGCCATGGCAATGCATGAAGCAAATTAGGTAAAAATATATCAATAAAAATTATTTTTAAAAAGTAAAATGATCAACTTCTGGTCAAGATGGCGGCTTAGAGGCAGTGAACCTTCAGACCTCTGAAAACCCTTCCTTACCAATCACAAACTGAATGCTCCCAGGACACTAAAATTCAAAAGGAACAACAGGACAGACCAGGGAACCCTCTTCCTGGACCTAGATCCAAAGGTATGGCCCCCCAAAAGCCAGAACCCTAGATCACTCAGATCTAAGGGGTAGGCAGAAGGAAGGTCCCAGGACCCATCCCCCCCAACCCAGAGTGCTGAGCCCATGGCAGCAGCGAGAACCTCAGGGCCGGCAAAAGGGCCTCAGGGCTGGCTATTCTGAAGGACTCACCTTGAAAGCAACCTGAGCCAGTCTCTGGGGAGCCCAACACAGATGGCAGGGAAACATAGAGAGAAGGGGGAAACCTGTAGCCCCCTGGCTGGGTCCTTCCATCTGAGTCTCAAGGGAGCTTCCAGCTTTAGGGCACCAGCTGAACCCAATCCCATCAGGAGCCCTCAGAGCTTCTGAAAGGACAGAAACCTCAGGGCCAGCAAAGGGGTTACTCCTAAGGGCTTACCTTTAAAGCAACCTGGGCCAGTCTCCGGACATTCAACACAGATTGTGGAGGAGGAGGTTTTTTGGTTTGGGGATCATTCAGCCCACACCAGCTGAACCTAATCCCATCAGGAGACCTCAGAGCCCAGGGAGGCCATGACCCCTCCCTCCTTAGGGAGCAGGGTCTTCTGAAAGAACAGAAACCTAGAGGTGGACTCAAGATGGCAGCCTAGAAGGAGCATAGACCTGGCAGCCTGGCCAGAGCTTTGGAGACCCTCCATATTTGCTCCAGCCGTCCAGGAAGTTTAGAACTCAGAGCAAACCCAGCCCAACCAAGCTGAACTTAATCCCATCGAAAGTCTCCAGAAGGCAGGGAAGCCCAGGCTCCCCAACCATCCTCATTGACTACTGGACTTTAAGCCAATCAAAAGCCTCCAGAGAACAGGGAAGCTCAAACCCCCAACAACCCTCCCCCAGAGACTACACCAAGAGATCCTCTATTAAAGCTCCAAGAGGGGAGACTGATAGAAGTCCCCAAAAAAACAAAAAAAAATGAGAGGAACAAGAGCACAGACAAATATGGGGAGTAAAGAAGGGGTGAATTTGAGCAAACAACAGAAAAAGAAGAAAGAAACTACAATAGACAACTACTATTCAGCAAATGGAACAGAGGGGGAGAGATCAGCAAATGATAAACCAGAAACCCCAGCAAATTGGATACAGACTGTGGAAGAACTCAAAATACAACTAAGAGAGGCTGAAGACAATTGGGAAAAGACAAATTAAGATAAGTCATCTGGAAACAGAAAATAGTATCTTGAAAGCCAAAATCAACCAGCTGGAAAATGAAGCAAAGGAGATGAAAGATGAGGCAAAGGAGATGAAAGACGAGGTAAAGAGGATGAAAGATGATCTTCAAAGAAAATCAGACCAGAAGGAAACGGATGACCAAAAAGCCAGAGATGAAATCCAATCTTTAAGGACCAGAATACAACAACTGGAATTAAGTGACCTCACAAGGCAGCAGGACACTATAAAACAAAACAAAAAGAATGAAAAAATTGAGGAAAATGTGAAGCATCTCATTCACAAAACAGACGATTTAGAAAATTGTTCAAGAAGAGATAATTTAAGAATAATTGGACTACTAGAAGACCACGACAAAAGAAAAAGCCTGGACATGATACTAGAGGAAATTATCCAGGAAAACTGTCCCGAGATCCTAGAACAAGAGGGGAAAGTAGAGATTGAAAGAATCCACAGATCACCCCCTGTATTTAATCCCCAACTGGCAACACCAAGAAATGTTATAGCCAAATTCAAAAACAATCAGATGAAAGAAAAGATATTAACAAGCTGCCAAGAAGAAGCCATTCGGATACCATGGAAACATAGTGAGGTTAACACAGGATCTGTCTGCATCCACACTGAAGGACCAAAAGGCATGGAATACGATATTCCGGAAAGCAAAGTAACTAGGTCTACAACCAAGAATAAAATACCCATCAAAACTGACTATATTCTTACAGGGAAAAGTATGGTCATTTAACACAACAGAAGAGTTCCAAGCATTCATAAATAAAAGACCAGACCTGAACAAAAAATTTGATGTCCAACCACAGAACTCAAGAGAATCATGAAAAGGTAATTAAAAAAGAGGGGGAAAATTTTTAAGAGACTCAATAAGTTAAAATGATATGTATCCCTATAAGAAAAGAGGTCATTGGTAACTCTTAAAAACTTGCTATCACCTGAGCAGCTAGAAGAATTACACTCAGAGGGAACAGTGACAAACTGTATAGGATGAAAGGACAAGACATAAATAGGTATATATATATATGCATGCATAAATACATATACATGTGTGTATATATATATATACATGACGAGCTAAAAAAAGAGGATATGACTAAAAGAAATGGGAAAAGAAACAAAAGGGGGTAAATTCATATGTCACAAAGAAGCTCATGGCGGGAGGGGGGAGAACATCGACACACTGGAAAGGTAAAGAGGTTGGAGATAGGAAATACTCAACTCTTACGTACTTTGAAACTGATCCAAAGAGGGAAGAACAATCCAATCCATTGGGGAAGAGAATAGATTTGTGCCCTATAGGGGAGTAGAAGGGTAAAAAAACGGAATGGTGGGGAGGGAAGCAGTACAAGGGAGGGAGACGGTGGGGGGGATTTTTAAAAAACTACAGGGGAAAATAAGGGAGGGGATAAGAAGGGAGGAGGGTAGAAAGGGAAGTAAAATAAGGGGGGGGGGACTAGGGGGACTGACTATAAACAAACATTGGTGTAGAAGGAAATAGTGAAAGAAGAAAAGGCAGGACCAGGAGTAAAAATCAAAATGCTGGGAAATACACAGCTAGTAATCATAACTCTGAATGTGAACGGAATGAACTCACCCATAAAACACAAGCAAATAGCAGAGTGGATTAGAATCCAAAACCCTACCATATGCTGTCTGCAAGAAACGCACATGAGGAAGGTAGATACACATAGGGTGAAAGTAAGAGGATGGAGCCAAATCTATTGGGCATCAAATGATAAAAAGAAGGCAGGAGTAGCAATCATGATATAGGACAAAGCCAAAGTAAAAATAAATCTAGTTAAAAGAGATAGGGAGGGTAATTACATCCTGATAAAAGGCAGTATAGACAATGAGGAAATATCTGTACTCAATATGTATGCACCAAATGGCAGAGCATCCAAATTTTTAAAGGAGAAACTAGAGGAGCTCAAGGATGAAATAGATAGAAAAACTATACTAGTGGGAGATCTGAACCTTCCCCTATCCGAACTAGAAAAATCAAATAAAAAAATAAATAAGAAAGAGGTGAGAGAAGCAAATGAAATCTTAGAAAAACTAGAGTTAGTAGGCATATGGAGAAAAATAAATCGGGACAAAAAGGAATACACCTTTTCAGCAGTACATGGTACATTCACAAAAATTGACCATGTACTAGGGCAGAAAATCATTGCAAACACGTGCAAAAGGGCAGAAATAATAAATGCAACGTTCTCAGACCACAATGCAATAAAAATAATAATTAGTAAGGGTACATGGAGAGATAAATCAAAAATTAATTGGAAATTAAACAATATGATTCTCCAAAACCAGGTAGTTAAAGAACAAATCATAGAAACAATTAATAACTTCATTGAATAAAATGACAATGGTGAGACATCCTTTCAAAACCTATGGGATGCAGCCAAAGCAGTATTCAGGGGAAAATTTATATCCTTGAGTTTAAATATAAACAAACTAAGAAGAGCAGAGGTCAATGAATTGGGCATGCAAATTAAAAAACTAGAAAGTGAACAAATTAAAAATCCTCAGATGAAGACTAAATTAGAAATCCTAAAAATCAAAGGAGAAATTAATAAAATTGAAAGTCAAAGAACTATTGATTTAATAAATAAGACTAGAAGCTGGTACTTTGAAAAAACAAATAAAATAGACAAAGTACTAGTCAGTCTAATTAAAAAAAGGAAAGAAAAAAATGAAATTGACAGTATCCAAGATGAAAAGGGAGACCTCACCTCTAATGAAGAGGAAATCAAGGCAATCATTAAAAACTACTATGCCCAATTATATGGCAAGAAATATGGCAATCTAAGTGATTTGGATGAATACTTACAAAAATATAAATTGCCTAGACTAAAAGAAGAAGAAATAAATTACCTAAACAACCCCATATCAGAAAAAGAAATTGAACAAGCCATCATAGAACTCCCTAAGAAAAAATCCCCAGGTCCAGACGGATTCACAAATGAATTCTATCAAACATTCAAAGAACAGCTAACCCTAATACTATACAAACTATTCGATAGAATAAGCCAAGAAGGGGTTCTACCAAATTCTTTTTACGACACAAACATGGTACTGATCCCAAAGCCAGGCAGGTTAAAAACAGAGAAAGAAAACTATAGACCAATCTCCCTAATGAATATAGATGCAAAAATCTTAAATAGGATACTAGCAAAAAGACTCTAGCAAGTCATCACAAGAGTTATCCACTACGACCAGGCAGGATTCATACCAGGAATGCAAGGATGGTTCAATATTAGGAAAACAACCACATAATTGACCATATTAACAAGCAAACTGACAAAAATCACATGACTATCTCAATAGATGCAGAAAAAGCCTTTGATAAAATACAACACCCATTCCTATTGAAAACACTAGAAAGTATAGGAATAGAAGGGGCTTTCCTAAAAATAATAAACAGTATATACCTAAAACCATCAGCAAACATCACCTGTAATGGGGAAAAACTCAAAGCCTTCCCAATAAGATCAGGAGTCAAACAAGTATGCCCATTATCACCTTTATTATTTAATATTGTACTAGAAACACTAGCAGTAGCAATTAGAGAAGAAAAAGAAATTGAAGGTATTAAAATTGGCAATGAGGAGACCAAGCTGTCACTCTTTGCGGATGATATGATGATTTACTTAAAGAATCCTAGGGAATCAACCAAAAAGCTAATCAAAATAATCAACAACTTTAGCAAAGTTGCAGGATACAAAATAAATCCACATAAGTCATCAGCATTTCTCTATATCTCCAACCCAGTTCAGCAGCAAGAATTAGAAAGAGAAATTCCATTTAAAATCACCCTAGACAATATAAAATACTTAGGAATATATCTACCAAGACAAACACAGGAACTATATGAACACAACTACAAAACACTCTCCACACAATTAAAACTAGATCTAAACAATTGGAAAAACAGTGATTGCTCATGGGTGGGACGAGCTAACATAATAAAAATGACCATCCAACCCAAACTTATCTATCTATTTAGTGCCATACCCATTGAACTACCAAAAAACTATTTTACTGAATTAGAGAAAACCATAACAAAGTTCATTTGGAAGAATAAAGGATCAAGGATATCCAGGGAAATAATGAAAAAAAAAATGCAAAGGAAGGTGGCCTCGCAGTCCCAGATCTCAAACTATATTACAAAGCAATGGTCATCAAAACAATTTGGTACTGGCTAAGAGACAGAAAGGAGGATCAGTGGAATAGACTTGGGGTAAATGACCTCAGCAAGACAGTCTATGACAAACCCAAAGACCTCAGGTTTTGGGACAAAAATGCAGTATTTGGTAAAAACTGCTGGGAAAATTGGAAGACAGTGTGGGAGAGATTAGGTTTGGATCAACACCTCACACCCTACGCCAAGATAAACTCAGAATGGGTGAATGACTTGAATATAAAGAAGGAAACGAAGTAAATTAGGTGAACACAGAATAGTATACATGTCAGACCTTTGGGAAGGGAAAGATTTTAAAACCAAGCAAGACTTAGAGTCACAAAATGCAAAATAAATAATTTTGACTACATCAAATTAAAAAGATTTTGTACAAACAAAACCAATGTAACTAAAATTAGAAGGAAAGCAACAAATTGGGAAACAATCTTCATAACAAAAACCTCTGACAAAGGTCTAATTACTCAAATCTATAAAGAGCTAAACCAGTTGTACAAAAAATCAAGCCATTCTCCAATTGAAAAATGGGCGAGGGACATGAATAGGCAGTTTTCAGTCAAAGAAATCAAGAGTATTAAGCACATGAAGAAGTGTTCTAAATCTCTTATAATCAGAGAGATGGAAATCAAAACAACTCTGAGGTATCACCTCACACCAAGCAGATTGGCTAACATGACAGCAAAGGAAAGTAATGAATGCTGGAGGGGATGTGGCAAAGTTGGGACATTAATTCATTGCTGGTGGAGTTGTGAATTGATCCAACCATTCTGGAGAGCAATTTGGAACTATGCCCAAAGGGCGATAAAAGACTGTCTGCCCTTTGATCCAGCCATAGCACTGCTGGGTTTGTACCCCAAAGAGATAATAAGGAAAAAGACTTGTACAAGAATATTCCTAGCAGTGCTCTTTGTGGTGGCCAAAAATTGGAAAATGAGGGGATGCCCTTCAATTGGGGAATGGCTGAGCAAATTGTGGTATCTGTTGGTGATGGAATACTATTGTGCTCAAAGGAATGAACTGGAGGAATTCCATGGAGACTGGAACAACCTCCAGGAAGTGATGCAGAGTGAGAGGAGCAGAACCAGGAGAACATTGTACACAGAGACTGACACATTGTGGTACAAGAGAATGTAATGGACTTCTCCATTAATGGCTTTACAATGTCTCTGAACAATCTGCAGGGATCTATGAGAAAAAAAAAATTATCCTCAAGCAGAGGACAAACTGTGGGAGTAAAAACACTAAGAAAAAGTAACTGTTTGACTACAGAGGTTGAAGGGACATGATCGAGGAGAGACGCTAAATGAGCACTCTAATTCAAATACCAACAACAAGGAAATGGGTTCAGAGCAAGGACACATATGATACCCAGACCATTGGCTAGGGAAGGGGTGGCAGGAGGTTGGGGGGGGGGGAGGAAAAGTAAATGATCTGTTTCCAATGAATAATGTATGAAAATGACCAAATAAAATAATGTTTAAAAAAAAAGATCAACCACAATTCCAAAAGACTGATGATTAAGCATACTTCCCACTCCTGACAGACAAATGATAGCCTTTTTAAAAATTTAAATTTAAATCCCCCCCCCCACTTATATGTAGAAACAACTTCCAACATCTTAAGAAGAATTTGGAGTCTCAAATTCCACTCCCCCCCACTGAGATGGTAAGCAATCTGATATAGATTTTACATGTACAATCATGTAAAATATTTTCTCATATTCATCCTTTTATGGAAGGAAACTTGAACAAATAAATTAAGAAAGCGAAAAAAAGTTTGCTCTGGTCTAGATTTAGACAGCATTAGTTCTTTCTCTGGAAGCACGTGGCATTTTTTATTATGAGTCCTTTGGGATTGTTTTGGATCATTGTTTTACTGAGAATAGCCAAATTATTCACAGTTGTTTATTGTACAGTATTCTTGTGACTGTGTACAATGTTCTCCTGGCTCTGCTTACTTCACTCTGCTTTAATTTGTACAAGTCTTTCCATTTTTTTTTCTGAGCAACTAAGTAATAGTCTTAAGGTACAAAATAAGACATACAGTTTTGGACATGGGCAACGATGTGGTTTTGTTTTTGCTTGACTCTGCATATTTGTTACAAAAGTTTTGCTTTTCCTTTTTTATTTTCCCCAATCAGGGAGCAAGGGGAGTTAGGAGATAGAAGGAGCTAGCAATTGGATTATAAAAAAGAAATTAAAAGGGTCATTGACATATGTTTAAAATTCACAGAAATAAACAGAATAAAATTCAGAAATAAACTTTGGTGAGCAAGATAGCTTGAAAATACAACTGAATTTATTGTATACTTACAAGAAAAAGCAAACTATAAGAAATAAAGATGTTCCGTGTACAATCCTAATAACCTGTTATACTTTTGCACATGGAAATGTTTGCTTTGTTTATGTGAAGTTGAGAAAAAAAGATTCAAGCAAGAATCAGAAGGGGAAAAAAAAGAACGCCAAAAAATAGGAGAAAGGAGAGGAAAATAACAGGTGTGCATTGAGCTCTGTCCCTGGTTTGGGTCCCTTTGATGAGGGAGGGAATAAACATTCTTTAGTTCTGCCCAGGATTTTATTGATTCACTGGTTGCTACTGTTCCCTGTGCTGCTGCTGCTCCTCCAAAAAGTCACTGATCCCCAGACTTTCTAAGCTCTTGCTGTGTTGAACTGTACAGGGAAGTGAGCAGGTAGAAATATTGTGCCCATTGCTGTTGGACTTGGTGTGATGCGAGGAAAAAATTTTCGTATATTAAATGGATGCACAGGTATCTGAGGCTACCATCTATTGTGATTTCCTTGTTATTTATCTTGCATTATTTCTATTTTAGTAAAGGGTCTTTTATATTACTATAATGTTGTTTGAAACAAAGGGAAAATGAGAGGTTTTGAGCAACAGAATATATGGATACAGAGTGCTAGAGACCTGCATATAATATTAAAGGAGTGCTATTTTGGGGGACTTCTAGAATTTTGCAAAATTGTTACTATTTAAATTGTTTGGATTCTTTGAAAAGCAAGGTTGCTTTGAGTGTTGTATAAACTATGGTTATTTACTCTATCAAGGCAAGGATTCAGGGCAAATTTTTTTTTTGAAACTATGAAACTCTTTCCGATGACATTTCATTATAACCATTACATTTTTGTGTGTTAGAGGATTATTGGAATTTTTTGTTCATACACCATTGTATTGAAGCTGAAGGGAGAGGGGTCATTGCCAAAGAGACAGAATTAATTCTGTGCACTGAATAGTTGAATTGAAACCTTTTCGATATCATCAATGAAGTGACTGTTGAACTGGCATTGTACCCAGCATATTTGGCTCCTGGTGGGTGTTTGGATATTAAGGAATTGGTTTTCGGTGATGAAATATGACTCTCATCTAGAATTGTTAGTCTAGGGATTATCTGTTCTATTAAATGTAATGTTATGTGATAGTGATGATTTTGTAAAAGCCCTGTGCCATACTGTGGATACTCTGTGGGAATAAAAAATAGAGATGAAGGCTTATAGAGAGGAAGAAATAGTCAGTCAACACACATTTACTGAGAGCTTACTATGTGCTAAGCACTGTGTTCTAAGTGATGGAAATACAAAGAAAGGCAAAACTTGGGCCCTATGTGAATTATCTGACATGGGTACATTCCAGTATCCTTGTTACTAGGGCTGCTTGGAAACTAGCTATTAAACCCCTACTCTGGACCAAGAGAGACGAGAAAGTTTAAAGAGATGCTGGTGAGGGCAGGATAGACTAAGGATGAAACATTCCAGGGACACCAACAGCAGCAGCTCATGGTCCTCATTATCTTTAGCATTTCATGGTACATTCATGTCATCACTTTTATTAGTTCAGGATATAGCAACAATATTTTAGGACAGGATGCACATTGTAAGCTTGCCAGTACAAATATAAAGAACTCCCTGTGGAAAGCAATGGGCCTTTTTACAGGGCATCCCTATACACCAAACAAGGAATCCTTTCAATCCTGGCAAGGAAATATCACTGAAGTAATGTAATGCAACAGTGATGAGGAATTGATGTGAAGAAACAGAATAGGCTAATAGAGAGCCTCAAGAGACCCACTCTTGACCTCACATGCTCTCTGAAAATGCAGCCTCCTCAGATCATGGTGCTAAAATGCTTGTCCAGGCTGTGTGTGCAATTTGGAGGCACAAAGTGCACAAGAAGCTTATGTTCAGTTCTTCCACACCCTTCAATGTGAGGGTGGAAACTGTCTGACTGTATTATGTTTGAAGAGGCTCCTTCAAAGGTCAGTATTCAAAGGAACAGTGATTCCAGTGCAGATGTATAATGGATTTACCAAAGTGGTCAGGTGGATGATATATGATAAATATATAGGATCACCTGTAACTGATTGAACAGCTAAGACAATCTCTAAAGTTTATCTCCCTAGTGAAGGATAGCAAACCAAAAGGAGAGATTGGTAACAGATTCCAGTTGGCTCAAGAACATTGTCTTAGTTGTGGCCAAATAGGAGGCTATTCAGATGACTCAGATTTCATTGCAAAAACTCAGGTAAGTCTGCTGGGGAAATAAAATAATGTATAAAGCCCCTCTTCCCAGCAGGACAAAGGCTTGTAGAACAAGAGACCAAGACAGCTTACTTAAAAAATATCAACAAAGAAGACTTGAAGAAGATGAAGTGTATTCTACAACTGTGGACAAGATGGGCACGTGCATGCTGGTTGTAGCCAAGAAAAGAATATGGAACAGGTTTATAAGAGACTGAATCCAATGAACCAATGTCAGAAAACAGAGAAAATAAGGGATAGGGGCAGATCCAGACCCCCAAAGAAGATGATCCTTATCCTAGCAACCATTCCTTATGTGCTTTCCACCTTGATCCACAGGATGCCAGGGAACAGTGACAATGAAGACTGTTTGGGCAGCAGATCCCAATGATGGGGTGCTGTGCATAGATGAGTGTATTCTATTCATTTTATAAAAGGACATTTGTAACTTTAATCAGTGGTGTCAAACTTATGTAGAAACAGGGGCTACTAATCCATATATAAGGATCCCTGCAGGCCACATATTAATTTAGTTGTGTGGTTTTTTTTTTAACCCTTACCTTTTGTCCTAGAATCTATTCTAAGTATTGGTGCCAAGGCAGAAGAGTGGTAAATGCTAGGCAATTGGGATTGAATGACTTGCCCAGGGTCACACAGGTCAGAAGTATCTGAGGCCAAATTTGAACCCAGGACCTCCAGTCTCCTAGCCTGGTTCTCTATCCACTGAGCTACCTAGTTGCCCCCAAATTAGCTTTAAAATGTTATATCATCATGGGATCTTTATTTTTTATTTTTGCCTTTGTTTTCCCAATGCCTCAGCATTTAATAAATCATTGTTGAATAAGTTCAGAGAAACCAGAAAACTGCTACAGTTGCCAACACATTATGGGGAAAATATTTCTCTATGGCTTCCCTGTAAGGATACAGTTTTGCCAAGGGAGAGACTTTGAAAACAAACTACCCAAGAATGGATTGGTTTTGGTAGAAAGCAAGAAACCTAGAAGTATACCTTGACATCTTTGAGTTGATCTAGTGCCTAAGTGTTTTAATTGTATGTAACTCACCATGGAAAGAAGGCTTGTTGGTATCAACACTTGTCATTTTCAGTACATATGTATAATGCTACCAAGAATGATATCATAGGCTAATTTTTAGATGAGAACCACAGTTACCTACTGATTTGTGCTTGGGGTCTCAAAAGATGGGGAAGACAAGAAGAATTACAGCTATCATGTCTTACTGCTGAAAGATGGAATGAAGGAGAACTAGGGTCTGTTTATGTCCTCAGTTCAAAAAAGGTCAGAGAGGAACAAATGGCAATATGATGCTAGAGTTTGTGATCAGGAATGTCCACAAGAATTAAAAGAAATACATAAAAATCCTACAAAGAAATGTTGCTATCCAGAGAAAACAGAAGCTAATGGACTGCTGGTGAGTTATCTCATTCCAAGTAGTGAAAGATTGGCCAGTCCAACAGACTACCAAATGGTTACTCTAACTTCCTAAGTATAAATAGGAAAATTACAATGGAGAATCAGCCAAGTAGATTGTAAGAAGGGCCCACCTCTCAGTTAAAGATGGACTGTTAGTTCCAGGTGATGGTGACTCATATGGAGAGGGCTCAGATGAAGAAGGAATTGCATGCTGGTACCCTCTGGGGGTTGGGTGGGATGAATCAGAGAAGTCTTATGAGATTGTCCAGATCCAAAAAGGAGAGCCAAATGCAGACTGCTTCTATTCTGCCTAATATTCCAGCTTTGATGGCTGCAAGGGAACAAAAGTCACCCCTCCCTTCCTACCTCCCCAAGGTATTTGACTCTTTGGAGGCTAGAGACAGTGATAATCTTCCTAAACTATGCACACACTTAGAATTAAGACTGTAAACCAGTAGGTCTGAGAATACTAAGGGTGCAGAACTGACAGTAGGTCACTGCGGGAGTACTGAGACCATCTGGTTACAAGGCTGACATATACTTCAGGAGTAATGGGAGAGGAAGCCACACATGTAACCAGATGATATTCAGGGACAGACATGTGGAATATGATCCCCCTCTGCATTAGATTAATAATATACCTCTTTGCTATATGATCTATTATTATAAGCGCATGTTTTATGTTTTTGCACATGCTCTTTGCTGCCACAAATTTATATTGTCTATTTGAGATAATGGCCTGTGTTTATACTATGACAATATTTATGATATATGTTTATATCTGTACCTTTGAACTCAACAAAAAATTTTAAAGACTGCAAATTATTTATTAGGAAAGGGTATAGTAACAATAACTCATATTTATGTAGCAATTTAAGGTTTGAAAAGTGCTTTCCATATTTTATCTCATTTGATCATGAAAGAAGGCCCTTAAGAGGGAGGTGCTATTATTTTCTCCAGTTTATCTCAAAGGAAACAGAAGCTGAGAAAGGTTAAATGACTTTCCCAAAGCACCAAGTCACACCTAGGTCTTTCTGACTCTAGAGCTAGCACTCATCCACTATGACATTCCATGAAGGGGACTTCATCCCCCACAAGCCAGTAGAAAGTGCAAAAGGAAGTGACACTTGGGTAGAAGTCACTGCAGTGTGTCTTATGAGAAACTGGGGGTAGAGATTTAAGAGCCAGGGAATATGGGAAGATTTGAGCCAGAGCTAGAAGAGACATGCCAGGAAATATGAGACAAGACAAACAGACAAGACAGACAGACACAAACAGAGAAGGAGGGGAGAGAGAGGGAGAGAGAGAGAGAGAGAGAGAGAGAGAGAGAGAGAGAGAGAGAGAGAGAGAGAGAGAGAGAGAGAGAGAGAGAGAGAGAGAGAGAGAGAGAGAGAGAGAGAGAGAGAGAGAGAGAGAGAGAGAGAGAGAGAGCCTGAGAATGGCAACTTTTCTTCAAACTTTGACATTTTAACAAGATCTTTTTGGTTTTAGTAATTATGAAGTTGTCACTGCACCAAGAAGCCTGATTCCCCTATGCAGCAGCTGCTTCTTATTTACCTTACATTTCTACTTTAGTAAATGCTCTTTTACATTACTGTTGATTCCTTGTGTGTATAACTCTAACTGGTTGAAGTTCCTAGGGAAAAATGTGTCATCATGAGAATATGAACCCAGAAGGATGTTAGATCCATGTAGGTATCATTAAGGGGGACCACATAGGGAAAGAATAAAAGACCAACCAAGGCAGGAGAAGCAATTCTTGTGAACCCAGAGGTCTAAGTGAGGCAGCACTTCTCCAGTACTATTGCTTTCATTTCAGTTACCAGCACCAGGGCTAATCCAATCAGAGGACTAGAATCACTGAAATGAGTCCTATGTTTGTATACATCATGGGGGAGAGAGGAGAGTGGCAAATGCCATCGTTCTCATAAGCAAGTCCTAACTGGGGCCCAGCTAAACATTTTCATAGACTGAATTAAGTGGACTTAGATGGTATATACACACAGAAAATGGAAAAATGTGGCAAACTTCATAGAAAAGAAGCAAAGCATTAGAGTGAGAATAGATAGGATTCTGTATTTTGTCCTTAAATGAATGCTCTTTCTCAGTCCCTTTTGATGGATCTTCAGGTCATAACTCTGGGTGTCCCTCAGGCAGGAAGACAACCCCAGAAAGGGCTCTGTCCTGGGGCCTTTTTTTCCTCCCTCTTGGTGACTGATCATCTCCCAAGAATTCAATGATCATCTCTGTGCAGATGATTCTCAGATCTCTTTATCCAGCCCTAACCTCTCTTCTAACCTCCAGTCTTATCACTCCAATTACTAATTAGATATTTTGAACTGAATATACTAGACAACTTGATATGTCTAAAACTAAACATTTATGTCTTGTCCCCACAGTGTCTCCCTACTTCTCTATTACTGTCAAGAGTATCAACATCTCCTAGTCATCAAGGCTCACAATCAAGGTGTTTTCCTCAACTCCTCTCTCTCACACCCCCCAATCTAATCACTTGTCACATCCTGTCCTTCCTAACATTTCTCATATATTCTCCCCTTCTCTTCTCTGACACTGCCAAGAAACTCATCACCTCATATGTGGACTCTTGCAATAACCTGCTGGTTGCTCTCCCTGCTTTAGGTCTCTCTCTACTCTAGTCTATCCTCCACTCAGCTATCAAGCTGATCTTCCTCCCTCTCCCATTCAATAAACTGCAGTGGTATCTTGTTGCCTCCAAGACCTAGGAAGGAGGAAGGAAAACCTTTATTAAGTGCCTATGATATGCTAGGCAGTGTATTAAAAACTTTACAAATATTTTTTTCATTTGATTCTTACAACAAACTGGGGAGATAGGTGCTATCCCCATTTTACAACTAAGGAAACTGAGGTAGGCAGAGGGTAAAAGACTTTCCTAGGGACACAGCTCAGAGCTAAGATATGAAGTGGTGGAGATTATAAAGATTTTATATTTGATCCTGGAGGTCATTCCTCCTGGATTCCCTCTCCTACCATATCATCATCACGCCCCCTTTTAAGAGACTCTAGGGGGCTCGCTGGTACCTCCAAGATCAAATATTCTATTCAGCTTTTTGAAGTCCTTCATTATCTGATCCTTTTCTACCTTTACAAAGTCTCCTTAAATTTTACTCCTCTCCACATTTGTTTCTTACGCACAAAAGTCAATCTCCCCATTCCCACCATTTTCACTGACTGTCCCCTCATACTTGGAACTGTTTCCCTTGTCTCCTGGCTGCCCCTGACTTCATTCAAGTCTCAGCTAACATTCCATGTCCCAGTCTTCATTTCTAGTGCCTTCTCTCTGAGACTAGCCCCAATTTATCCTGTATCTCATTGGTACATGATTCTTTACAACTCTCTTCCCCAATTAGACTTGAACACTTTGCCTTTCTTTGGTATTCCCAGATACAAAGCACAGTACCTGGCACAGTTAGGCCCTAGCATACAGATATTGTCCTGCAATTCCCTGATAGATTTTTTAAATTCCCATAGTTTTTCCCGTACTACTTATTAGGCTAAAATTTCTTGAATGGATGTGGACCTCATTTGGAAGACTCCATAACATTGAGGGGGACTGATTCAATCAGAGCAATGCCATCCACAAATAACATCTGGAAGTCCTCACCATATATAAGGAATCTGTCTTCCATCAGAGCCCTACATTCCTTTTATTCTTTACTCCCCTCCATGGCTTCCTTGCTTCTTTAGGACACTCAATCTTACAACGTGGGATGTTTTCACTGCTTGTCGTCCAAGCCAGGAATTCTCTTCCCTCTTTTATGCTTCTGGCTTCCCTGGCTTCCATGAGGTCCCATCTAAAATCCTACCTTCTGTTCAGTTTATCCTGTCCATCACGCATCACATTTGAATGTTGTCTTTCCACTAGAGTGTGGGTTCCATGGGAGTTGGGCACATAATAAGCTTTTTTAAATAAATGCTTTCTGGCAAATTCACATCCAATTCACATCTTGAGTCAACTCAGGTACTTTGTATAAGAGCCTGCAACCCTAAAGACTAATATACTTACTCCAAAATTTCCAAGGTCCTGTTCACAGCTAAGGCATCACCTAAGGCCTGGGCCCCAAGCACACCAATCGATGCTACCTGAAGACTACAAGAAAGGATATTGTTAATATCAGACACGCACATCTGTCTTACCTCCTGATTTCTTGCTCCAAATCTAATTTTTATTTGTCATTTCAGTTATAGCAAATACTTGATTTTCTGATTGAATTACCAATAAAATACCAATAATTCAAGATTGGGGTGTGCTGGAGCCAGCTCATCCTATGTGGAGAGATGAAATTGTCTTATGCTTTGGGAATTCGTTAACTCTACAGACCAAGGCTTGATTTCTTTTTCATTACTTATCATTTAAGAAAGGGATGTATAAGACATTAATAATGCAGATTAAGCTCTAAAGTGTGTCATGGGGGCAGCTAGCTGGCTCAGTGGCTAGAGAGCCAGGCCTAGTGATGGGAGGTCCTAGATTCAAATTTGGCCTCAGACACTTCCTACCTGTGTGACCCTGGGCAAAGTCAACTAACCCCAATTGCCTAGCCCTTACGGCTTTCCTTCTTTGGAATCAATACTTAATATAGATTCTAAGTAAGAGTTTCAAAATAAATAAAAAGCATGTCGTGCACACTCAGCACACTCCTGGCTGACTCTCCCCCTCAAATTTCTCAGATCACTTTGAACTTTTCTAATGCATTTATCACCTCCCTTGTATTGAAGTTATGTGTATATATCATGTTTCACTCAATGAATTGTATGTTCCTTGAGAGCTGGATCTATATAATAGCTTTTTAGTATCTAAAGCACAGCCTAGGGACTTAATGTATATTGAATTGAATAACATCATTTTGCTCAGACTTTTCTTATGCTGCAGCATGCCTGAATCCCTAAGATTAGAACCAAATAGTCAATTTGCATTTAAATGCCTACTATACGCTAAGCAATAAGAATATAAGAAAGACAAAAGACAGTCCTTGGTCTCAAAGATTTCGGGGTCTAATGAGAGAAACAACATATAAACAACTATGGAGGATAAAGGTATATACAGAATAAATTAAAGGTAGTCTCCAAGGGAAAGCATTAAAATTAAGGGGAAAAGATAAAGGGAAGTCTCCAAGAAGAGTTGGGGAGAACAGACTTTTCTTTTCCCTCTTCAATGCCTACCTTCTAAATGGTCTATTTTTAGTTCCTTGATTTATGATCGCTGCAACAACCTAAGAAAACAATTTCCTTGACTGGCAAACAAAAAATATTCGTGTGTGTGTGTGTGTGTGTGTGTGTGTGTGTGTGTGTGTGTGTGTAAAAACAGGGAGGAGAAAGGGATTGGCTTCCTTGACCATTAGCTTTTATTGACTTACTAGAGAGCTGTGAGGCTTGTGTTTATCTTCAGTGCCCTGGAGAGGGCCATCATTCCTTCATCTCCAATTGCATTTTCCTGTAAACTGTAACACAATGAGTCCTCTCTTTATTCTCTGCTTTCTATGTCTCAGTCATTCTCATGCTGTTCTAGGTAAAGTCCAGATTGGAAATGCCTTCTAGAGCACAACTAATATGTACAGCAAAACCCTAGTTAATCAAAATCCAATAACTTTAACCCTCAACTGGAGTTTCAAGGGTATGCCATTTTTGGAGAAGTAGCAAATTACAACAAAACAAGCTCATATGATATTTGGCTTCCATAACTCAATTTTTTATCCTCGAGAAGATGTTTTGGGGTCCATCTCTTACATTTTAACTCTATGTCTATAACAACATTTAAGTATAAATGATCTTCAAAATGGTGACCCTGAGTCCCTTCAAGATCTTGACCTATCAAAAAAAGATTCATTGGTTCACTATACTTGTTACTATCTTTTGTTTTTGAAGAGGACCAGTGCTATCACAGGATGATGTCTTGACTTGTGCACGAATTGGATTTAAGTGAGGCAGAATTGCATGAAGTCATCAGTTTTACTCCCTCTTCTGGAGTCATCAATGCCAAGTGGCAAGACAAAAGTCAATAGGACTGGTAGATGGCTTAGGATGTAGTGAATGACCTTAGCATCTTCCATGTCTGACCAAGCTCTAAGCACCCCACATCTTCTCCTTCAGCTGCTTTAATGGCAGGGAATCTTCACATGCTTGGGGTAGACACTCCCCTAACTCACTGAAGGATTTGTAGCCTATCAACTACCTTAAACCTGGTTTAGCCTGTCTGCCAAGATGATTTTACCAGGGTATGACCACTGCTCATGCTACAGTTTTTTTAGAGTCACAAGTGAGAGTGGGGTGGCAGGTAAGCATTAAAGGAGGAAAAAAAGCCTGCAAAAGGCTTGACAAGTCCTGATGCCAGAAGTACTGGTCTTCTCTGAACACCTAATACATCCCTTTACTAAATAAGATAGGGAAGGATTGAAATAAAATGAATTTTTTTTTTCTTAACAGTATAACCCAGAAAATTAAATTTAACAAAACTCCTGGCTCCAAATCATTCTAGTAAATCAGTCATGGTGTCTTTTTTCCCCTCAGACTGGAAGAAAGCAATATAACCTGGTTAATTTCTGGGCATTTAAGTATTAAGTGATTAATATATAAGCTAGTTCTTTAAAAAAAAAAAAAACATTAGTTTTTCCGCTTCAGGGGTTAGAATTCAGCCCTATTTTCTGTAGCACTGCTGACAGCCATTGGCATGATCTTCCATAACCATGAAGTTTTTCCTCTCTAGCCATAGTTATCTTGCTTCTACCTGCATGCTGCTTTCCCAAGTGCCCAGGGAGGAGGGTCACATACTTACTCTAAGATGGTCAGGCTTCGGTTGGATTGTAGTGCTTGGCCCAGGGCCTTGGCAGCATTGGCCTGGATGAAGTTCCACTGTAAACTGCATAGGGTAAGATACCAGGAAACATAAGTGATAATGTGGCCTTAGAGGCCAAGACTTGCAGGTACCAAGGGAAGTCCTCACCCAAGAAGATAAAGTGCTTCCCACAAAGGACTGATGGTCTAGCAATGCAGAATGAATTGTACATTTTCAAATATGGCTAATGTGTTTTGCTTGACTAGACTTACCCTACCCAGAGAAGGGCCTATATTTTGGGGGTGGTGGTGGCAGGAAGTGAATAGGCTGTAGCAGTCAGACCAAGAAAGAAAAGAAGGAAGGAGAAGGGTGGGGAGGAAGAAAGAAGAAAAGAAAAGAATCAATAAAACATTAAAGTAAATAAAAGAACTCAGAAAAAGTTTAGAAGGGACCTAAATAGGGCAGCTTTGTTACTATCTTATTAAATGTATTATATAGTTTAAAAATTGCCTCTTAGGAGTTTACAGTTTCATATATGATCCTCTTTTTGCTCTTCATATATTGAAGTGTTTGTATTTATTAATGATGGTTAAGTTAATAATAAAAAATTTATTTAAAGAGAAAAAACATCAGTGAGACTGATGTGTGCATGACAGAGTTTGTTATCAGCTCTGTTTCCATATATGAAACCTGTCTAGCTTGGCAGGACTAGGCAGAGCTTTGTGTTCTTGTTTCATCCACACAATAATGAGTTATCAGAGTAAAACTTTAGTAAATTTTTCCAAAATAATTACAAATGCCTACATTTTATTGGCTCTGCTTTCATTTGCCAGGGCTAGCCCAACCCCTCCTTGTTTCTAGGTTCCTGGAACTAAAACTGAGAGGGACCTTCAGAGGTACTTAGTTGAACTTTTATTTTACAGATGAGGAAACTGAGGCCCAGGAATTTTAAATGGCTTGCCTAAAATTACACAGATAGTATCATAGGTGGGATTTGAACTGTGACTTCAGAAATGAGAGCCAAAAATACTCTATCCTGCTTTATCAACAGAGATCACCATGGAAAGCTAACCAAGTTGTAGAGGCAAAGAATTGGAAATTGAGGGGAATGTCCATCACTTGGGGAATGGCTGAACAAATTGTGGTATACGTTGGTGATATAATACTATTGTGCTATAAGAAATAATGAGCAGCATGCTTTCAGAAAAAAACTGGAAAGATCTACATGAACTGATAGAGTGAAATAAGCAGAAACAGGAGAACACTGTACATACTAACAGCCATATTGTACAATGATGGTGAATATAATACAAATGACATGGTTACTCTCAGCAATACAATGATCCAAGATAATTGTGAAGGACTTATGGCAAAGAATGCTATCCATCTACAGAGAGAGAGAACTGCTGGAGTTGGATGCAGATCAAAACATACTATCACATTAGTTAATTTATGGTTTTATTTGGGGTTTTGGTTTTATATGAGTATTCTCTTACAACAATGACCAATATGGAACTATGTTTGCATGATAATACATGTATAACCCAGATCCAATTGCTTACCATCTCCAAGAGGGGGGTGGAAAGGAGGGAGACCAATTTCAGATTATAATTTACAATTTCAAAAAACACATGTTGAAAATTTTTATTTCATGTAATTGGGAAAATAAATTATTTTTAAATACAAAAGAAAAAAAACCCTATCCAAGGGGAACATGGATGGCCACAGTTATGGTTCTCATTAGACCTTCATTAGGTTCCCTGGAGTTAGTGCTTATACTCCTAGCTCTGCCAATGACTCTACTGATACCTGATCTTTCATAGTCCGTTGTTAGTTCAAAGACCCAAATGTGGGCTGTCCCAGGGCCAACCCTCTCTATGGATGCTCAGTGCCTTTATACACAACCCTCTGGTTGCTATGAGGAGTAAAAATTCCAAGAAATTGGGTTCTAAGTAAGAAAAATAATTTTATCAATTAGACTAGCAATAATCCATAAATTAATGGTCAGTGACCAAAAACAAATTCATGCACTATCTTGAGTCATTAAATACAAATTTGGAAGCTCATTATTTAGCTCTCCCCAAGACAGCTTTAATTGGTGGATACCTAATGAGGAGGTGGGCTAATATTTTCCAGTCCCTTTCTAATCTCCTCATGATGATAGGGAAAATCAGGTGCCTAATCATAGGATTCTAATACCAGTAGATTTCCTAATCTAGATGAAATCATGTTAGTTCTGGTTAAGATTGACTTTCCCCATTCATCCCAATGGGGGAATCAAGGACGTTGCCATGGTGTACCCCTACTCCCAACATATTTGGCCAAAATTAATTATTGTTTACTTGACAAGAGAGAATTTATATTTTTAAGCTTAATTATCTCCATTTTAGAAACTGCTCTGAGGCAGAAAATGTGAGAGCATTCCTAGGATTGTTAGGACAAAGGAATAAGGGAAAAGGCTTGGAAAATATGTTAGACAGTCCTATTAGAAATCAGATAATTCAGGACTAAGAATAAATCTCCTCATGGCCTAGGATTTCCCACTCTGGAGGTTTGAGATACGGAAAGCACTGTCAACAATGTCCACAGGATTTTTTTTTTAACTCTGTATATTGGTTCCAAGGCAGAAGAGTGGTAAGGACTAGGCAATGGGGGTTAAGTGACTTGCCCAGGCTCACACAGCTAGGAAATGTCTGAGGTCAGATTTGAATCCAGGACCTCCTGTTTCTTGGCCTGGCTCTCATTCCACTGAGCCATTCAGCTGCCCCCATGTCCATGGGATTTAGAGTTTGACAGGGCTTTTTAAGTTATCTATTCTAAAGTCCCTCACTTTAAAGATGAGGCAATTGAGACTCAGAATAGACAAATAACTTGCTATGTCCCCTGAGAAGAATAAGTCATTAGCAAACTGAGCAAGGTATAGATTATCAGACTAGATAGCCAGGAAGGGGTAGGGAAGAAGCATTTATTTTTTTTAATTTAATTTTATTTTATTTTTATAATCACGGAAAACATACTTCCATGTTGATCATTATTGTAAGAGCACACTCATATAAAACCAAAACCCCAAAATAAAACATAAATGCACTGACTACATACACCTGACTCCAGTAGCTCTTTCTCTGGAAGATGAAGCATTTATTAAGTGCCTAGAGTGTTGAACATTTTGCAATGATCTCATCTGATCTTTAGAACAATTCTGGAAGGTAGGTGATATCATAAGCCCCATTTTTAAATCCTTCCTTTCCCTCATAGAATCAATACTAAATATTGATATCAAGGGAGAAGAGCAATAAAGGCTAGGCAGTGGAGGTCAAACAATTTGCCCAGGAAGTGACTAATGTCACATTTGAACCCAGGACCTCCTATCTCCAGGCCTGGCTCTCATGAGCCCCATTTTTACATTTGAGGGAACTAGGACAGACAGAGGTAAAGTGATTTGTCATGAGTCCCCACAGCTAGGATCTGTGGCAGGATTTAAACTTAGATCTTTCCAACTCCAGGCCCAGTATTCTCCCTATATGGGTACCTAGCTGCCTCTGTGGCAAAGGAATGTATGACAGGTAAGTTAATGAGAGATAACAAGAGAGAGGAAGAACAATTTAAAATGGAGGGGGTAGGAATATTCCCTGGATCTTGGAGTGACCCAACAGTTAACTTTTTCATAAAGATGCTGAAGTTAAGGGTCTTGAGGGGGAGGGAAGGACTAAATGATGTGGGGAGGGGAAAACTTACTGGAGGGATTTGAGCGCTCGATTCTCTTTCACCGCCAGCGCAATGGCCTGTGCGCCCTCGTCTTGGAGAAGGTTGGCTGTCAGGCTAAGAGCAAAGGAACACAGAATGTGACTTGCATGGTCCAAGGCTCCGTTATTGTCTGGCTACAAGTATTCCTTCCAGACACAAGGACTTTCTCCTCCCATACTTAACTCCCTGCCTTGTGAATTCTAGACTGGAAACCTTTAGAAGAGAGTAGCTCAGGGAAAGGATTCCATCATCAATTTTAAGGAGACCTAAGCAGCGTTCAAGTCCTGATGCTGACGTTCACTTTCCTCATCTATAAAATGGGGAAATAACTGTACAGACCTACCAATCTCAGGACTGTTGTAAGGAAAGCTCTGTTAAATAGCTACTTATTATGATGACTGGATGGCGCTTGCTTCCTTGAAAGATTGTCTCCTAAAACCTTCCAGAGGACTAAGTTGATGTCTAATCTCTACTTAGAACTTACCCAGAAACATGATTTCACAGCTTCCCTTATCAACTCAGTCCAGGGTTAATCTGTCCTTTAAGAAAGTTCTTTTTTACAGCTAAGCTAAATCTCTTCTCTCCTCTTTAGGATTTGTTTCTAATTGAGTCACTGCATTTTGCAGAGATGTCAGACTACATGCCACAGACTGCAAAATTCCAGAGTGCACCTGAACCAGATTAAAATGCAATTGGGAAATGTTTAGCAAAACACATAAAAATGCAACATAGTATAGACAATGTTAATTTATGGTATTCTAAATCAATATGTGGTGTGCAGGGATTTGAGTTCGACACCACTGGTCTACAGAAACTTCTGTGACTTTAAAAGACTGCTTAAAGATTTCTTATCTACTATCATAACAATCTGAAGTAGGCAGAGCAGATATGATACCCATTTCATATATGGGAAAACTAGGGGTGAGAGATGATTTAAATCAACAAGCATTTATTGGATGCCTTACATACAGATGAATGATTTGGCTATGACCACACGGCTACATGACCAGGCTGTACTTGGTGCTGGGGGGAGGAGGACTCAAATATAAAAGTGATTTGCTGACAATAAATTAGTTAGTGGTAGAGAGCTGGACTAGAACCCAAGACTCCTGTCTTGAAGCCTATGGCTCTTTCTCTGACATTGTGACGTAAAGTCAGGAAGGATTACTATTTTCTAGTCTCATGCCTACCTTTAGCATCAGAAAAACCAACAATTTGATTGGTTAGGGAGGCTGAAACTCCCCAGATGAAGTTTCATTTGTCTTATGATGGCACTAAAATAATAACCATCTTGAGAAAAAACATATCAAGGAGCTAATGCCCCCTACCTTCTAGTACACCCTCCCTCACCAGAGACCTGACTTACTCCAAGTTCTGGAGGACCCGATTGCTGCACAGAGCACTGGCAATGTCCCGAGCTCCTTCCGGACTGATGGAGTTTTCTCGAAGGCTGAGGAGAGAAACCAGTCTCCAGTATTCCAAAGTGAGGAGGCCCACCTGAGGAAAGTATCCCAGACCCCTCTACCATCTCAGGCCCAAGAAACCCTGGATGCCCCTGGGACCTGTAAACCACAGGGCTGAGTGGGAGGCCAAGCTCAGAGACAGGGTAAGGGGAAGAGATATGCCAAGCAGGAGGGGTTAGAGGAAACAAATACTAGCTGCCCCTTTGCAGAGAGCCCTCCCCAAATCATTGCCTATCATCATTAATCTATCTCTCATCACCTTCCTCAATTCCCCCACCTTGAGGGTTCCAAACTTCCTGAAAAGCCTTTTGGCTGGCTGCTCCCCAGCCCAACAGATCAGAATAGTTAGGGGACAGAAAGAGACAAAGACAGAGAAAGGGAAGAAGGGAAAGAGTCAAAGGGAAGGAGAGAGGAAAGGAGAGGGAGAGAGGGAGAAGAGCAAGATGAGCTGTGGCACCAGGGGAAAGTGGTACTACAAACAAGTTCTGCTATTTTAAGGGATAATTTAAAGATCTGGTCTCCCCAAATCTCTTTCCCATGGGTGTGGGGGAGCCCTGAGGGATACCTCCACAATGATAAATCAGTACCTTTTGGCCCTAGCAAAGATTTTCTTTGAGAAATGGGAATTCCCAGTTGGATAGCAGGAACCAGGACTTACTTAAGGCTGAGGAGAGTCTGATTTGAGCGGAGAGCATGTGTCAAGGCAGTGACCCCAGCATCACTGATGGAATTACTCTGAAGGCTAAAGATAGAGGAAGGAAACCATTACACTCAAAGTCTAGCATGGCCACCATCAGGTGTCCCACCTTGGCTAATGAGTGAGCTCTGCTTGTCCATTGCACTAAATGAGGCCAAAATTGCCAGCTGAATGAATTAATCTCAAGACATTTATCATTCATGGATCAGTCTGTTCCCCAATGGCTTCACTTGCCATCCCTATAACTTTGGCTTAGCCTAGCTGCTACTCCCCTAGAGGGCAGAGACAATCTTTACTTTTGTCATTGTATTCTCAGAGTTTAGTACAGGTTTTGGCAGCTTAAACACTTTTCCATTATTCATTCCTGCACCTACTATGAGGCTGTATGTAGCACCGAGAGATCTAAAGTCTTGATAGGGCAAGGTCCACCTTTGTGGAGCCTATAGTCTACACCAATTTCCCCCCTACAAAATGTCCCCAGTTGATTTTTCTGCTTTCCACAAAAGTGTTACTGCCCAAGGTATTTGGCTCCTCCCACCAGCAGCTTCATTCTCTCTCCCTGAGATTTGAGGTTGCTTTGAGATTGCAGAGTATAGAGGATTTAGATATTTGACAAGCCCATGATATAGTTTGGATTAGGAAATTGGACTAGTGGGGCCCAAGTGGCCATGGACTGTACCCCTAATCCTTTCCTTCCTTTATCTCCAATAACAAAGTAATGTCACTCCCAATGCTCCTGCTGCTTCAAAATAGATTGGATTTGCTCAAAGATTCTCGGTATTCTGATCTTGTCCAGAGAGTGTGGTGGTACTCTTGCTTACGCTTAACAGTTGGGGCATTTAGGGCTTCACACAGATTGAAGACAAGAGGGAACTAATAAAACTAAGGCCATGGCCAAGATATCTTGGGGATTGGCAATCTAGGGTAAATAATGCTCTGTGCTGCCTCCCAGCATATTTATAATAGTAGTAGGTTAAAATGAACTCCAAGGCCAATCTTGAATAGGAAAAGAGATGGTACAAAACAACATACAGCCTGAAGGTAGAGTGTGATAATAGGGTGGGATAGGAACACATAAGTGCCTCAGGGACAGGGGGGAATTTATGGGATGATGGTATGTATGTGTATGATCTTCAAATTCTGCCCAGGAGTCACTGGGACAGCTCTAGTCATGGATATGATTTTGGTAGAGGCCAGGTAGCTTGGCTGCAGCATACTGCTTCATGTAGCACCACTGTGACATTTTAGAAATACAGGCCTTTAGTCATATGGGAGAGGTGTTGAAGGTCTAGGCCATAGTCATCCAGATTCTAACCACTATAGGTTAGACCATGCCCAATACCATTGTAGAGCTAAGAAGAGCCCTTGGTGGTTATCAGACAAGGTTGGTCCCAAGATAAATGTTCCTGGGGAGCCAGGAAGGAAAATATCCTCTTCCTATTGGCCACACATCCATTTCTGTGGTCTTCAAACTTCTTAGCCCATGAACCATATCAGGAGCAAAAACTCCATCTACTCTCCTTACTCCTCTTAAGACCATATCCCGGCCCATTGTGAATTTTAGATTTACTCTACCCTGGTTAGTATTTAGAATTCTAGCAACCAGGAATGTATACACACCCACTTAAGGATTAAGTGTGGGGGAGGAAGGTCTATGACCCGAGTGTGCTAGCAAGTGAGAAATCAGAAACAATTGACTGACCCCCAGGCTGTCCAAAGTCAAGTTTAAGCCATCATTGGTAATGTAAGACACAGGAAGTGACATAAAGAACTGCCTTTATATTTTGTATCACTTCCTGTGAGAGGGACTTAGAACTCAACCATGGAGGAGCTCGAGTGTGAGACATGAGACCGCTTCCCTTAGACGATCATGTGGTGTGTGAGAAGGCTGACTCCCCTTTCCTTGGCTTTTCTGAAGGCACCAGCCTCTGGAGAGGCTCATCCCTTTGCTGAGACCTCAGAACTCCTGCCTGGTTCAGACCAGGCTGGAGCAGCTATCCTTTCCTTTTTCCTCTCTCCTTCTCATTCTTAATTTCTTCCTTCTATTGTAAATAAACCACCATAAATTCCATTCTGACGAGTATTTCATTGGGATTTAGAATTTAAATCCCTGGCGACCAACTAAAAATATATTCAGTCTCAACCATAAAATTTAACATTAACACCATATCATTCCAAAAGCATCATCCTTTGATCTCCTCCATTCTTGACTGCTTGACCCATGCCATTCACATTGTATATAGTACAGAAACTGGTAAGAAGAGGCAAAGGCTTTGGAGGTAGGGGCAAACTGAAGGAACTGCCCAGTGTTTTGTGGCTATCCTTGGTTAGTTTCTAGTAATAAAATATCTGATTAAAAATCCTCTCCTCACACCCCTATCTCTTCTCTCTCTCTCTCTCTCTCTCTCTCTCTCTCTCTCTCTCTCTCTCTCTCTCGACTCTCTGTGTGTGTCTCTCTCTCTGTCTCTCTCTCTGTCTCAACTTATTTCTCTTCTTCTCTGCATCTCTATATCTGTCTCTTTCCCCCTTCATAGACTGACATAATTCACCCTGAACCTGCCTGAAGAAGCCCTAGAGAGATCATCTTGAGCCCCCACTTGGAAAACAAATGGTTCATATGCCCACCACCAACAGGAAACATGGTCTTGACTAAGCAGACTAAGAAACTAAGTAGACTTACTCCAGGGTGATGAGGCTTTGGTTCACCTTCAGTGCCTCTGCCAGAGCTTTGGAGCCATCATTCCCAACACTGTTACTAGAAAAACTATGAACAAACATAATAGTAGTAAGCCTAGAGTCCCACTCCCTCTTCTCCCACCCTCTTCTCTAGGTAGACATGTGCTTCCGACTACATCCCCTTACATTTCCCTCCCATGAATCAAGGAGCCCTGTCAGTATAACTTCCAAAGCTATCAGGATGGTCACTATTCTCCTCAAGAGATCTTAGTGGACCAATAGCCATTATCCAAGTAAGTCAATTAAACAGGATAAGAAGCAAAAGTGCAAATTTCCTGTCTTTGAGTCCTGGGGTTGAACTTTTGTTCATAAAGGCATTTTCTGACACCTCATTAGATTATGGATGTGACACTAAGTACTTAAAAGCCATGACACAGAATACAAGATCTGACAAGTCCTCTAAAGCTGGGAAGGCTTCAAGTATGGGCCAGGTAACAAACTACATCAGTTGTCCAAAGACCAGCCTCACCAGATTCAGAAGAGTTTCATCATCACCAGAAGGTTGTCCAAAGGTTGGCCAATCCTGTTAGCCATAATATCTAGTAAAAACCATCTTTTAATACATAGAAGGATTGTCAATGGCATCAGTAGAGGGAGTACACACATAGTGTGTATGGTCATAGGAGTACTTGTGAATAGTCAGGAAATATCACTTGATATCTTGAGAGATGGAGGCTCATTCAGTGCCATTTAGGGAGCCAGAAACTATGCTAGGCTTGGTGGATCTCAGGTCTTTTGAGTTTCTGGGGACATCTGCTTCCCTAACTACTCAGTATGCCTACTTTTCACCAGTGTCCAACCTTCACTCACTCTAGTACCAAGGAACTTTATAGGAAGACAAGTGTTTTCAGGGATTCCTTACATGAGTTCCTTCAGGCTCCCGTTTTTCTTTAGGGCATCTGCAATTGACTTGGCTCCAAGGGGCCCAATGGTATTCTTTTGTAGTCTGTGGAAGAGTCAGAATTACTTATAAATGCCACCCATCAGCTGCTCTCTGGGCAAAGGATTGGGCAGGCAAGGAGTGGGATGGAAGGATATGGTAAATCAGGGGATGATTGCCTTCTTCCCATAATTACACATTCTCTAGGATCTCTAGGAAGTACCTATGAGTGAGCATCAATGTTGTATCCAAGTGAGGATCTGGGAATAGGAGTAAACAGGATTGGATAGAAAGTCCATAATCAAGGTGAGGGAATATAGTCCTTTTGGGCACCAAGTATAAAGGACCAAGACCCAGGTAAGCCAGTGAGGCTATAATTCTATCCTGAATAAGGGCTGGGAAGTGTGGCTGGATGGAAATTACTCCACTCCACATCTGTGTATTTGTACAACTGTCTCCAGTAGCCCAGCTAACATTTGTTAGGGTTCAAAGTATCAATGTGGTCAATGTATTGATTGGCTTAACTGATTTTTAAAAAAAACTTATTCCTCTTTTTCTTTAAAAAATATTACAGGATTAAAAATTACAACCATAGATTGTAGTTTTAAAATTAATTAAATTTAGGGGAGAAAAATATATGGAATTGCTTTCTGGAAAGGAAGAAAGGTCAGGATGGGGGGAGAAATTTAGCCAATGCAAGAATAAAATATATCAATAAAAAGTGTGTGGGGGTTGTTTACAAAAGTCAGTGGGGACCTTTCTGAAGTTGCTTTGGGACCCCAAAAAACCAAATAGACCCCTTTGTTGGGCTAGACTCCACACACTAGATTTGCAGGTATTCTTTATATTTAATCCATTATGCCTCAGGGGGCAGCGTAATTTAAAACCCGATGGTTTAGATTCTAATCCTAACATACACACTTGTGTTTCCCAGGCAGGTCATTTAACCCAAGATTCAGTTTCCTCATCTAGAAATGGGGATGACACCCTCAGCATTTATAGTGATGGCCAGGACCAAACCAAATAATGAATGCAAAGCACCTTGCAAACCTTAGAGGGTTTTACAAATATCAGTTATTTTTTCGTATTTATTGATGTTTACATTTTTGTCCCTCCTATTGTATCACAGACTCCTTGAGGGGAAGATCTGGAACTTATCCATTTTTCCTTCCCAGCCTTTAGCATCAAGCATTGCCAATAGTAAACACTTGCAGGTTGTTGGAAGCTAGGGAGCTTTCTAAGCCAAAGAATGTCCTCTGAAAGCCCTTCAGTTTGGAACAGGCCTTTAAAAAATTGTAAACAAAGAAGGCCAGAAGGCAGAGCCCTCCTTTAAGGCCTGCATGTCTTCTAAAAACAACAACAAAAAACTACAGTTAGCTCTTTTGACTGCAGAAAGAGCTGTAACAAGAGGGTCAGATGTGGACACGGAATCATTTTTGTTCCTTGTATCCTTTTGTCTTTCTTTCCTAATGTTGTTCTGTTTGTTTGGTTTTGGGTTTTTGTTCCAGGGAAATTAACCTTGGAAAAACCCAGTTATTCTGATCAAAAGGTTCTAGAGACCACCAGACCTGCCCCCCTTTATTCCTGCTCATAGGAAATGTGCAAAGTGATCTACAGAAGACAAAGAAAGGAGAAGAATACTTTAGGGGCTCCGGGCTGGCCTCCAGGACACTCACTGCAGTACAGAAAGCTTGTGGTTCACCATCAGGGCATCTGCAACAAATTTGGCACCATCATCCTTGATGGCATTATTCTGGAGGCTGTGAAGCAAAAGAGAAACATGTAAACAAAGACTTGCAGAGTTGGAAGGAAACTCAGAGACCATCTGAGGCGGTAGGATGTCATGGTTAGAGGTCCAGCTCTAGAGTCAAGAAGAGCTGGGTTTAAATCCTTTCTCATATATTTATAAGTTATATGATCTTGGACAAATCACTAAACTTCTGACTCTCAGCTTTCTCATTGGGAAATTCCTCCTTACAAGGTGACTGTGAGATTCAAGTGAGATAGTGTGCATATGTAAGGGATAGGGAGGATGAGGGATGGGGACCAGACCTGGGGTCTCGTTGGTAAGAACTCCTAGGTGAGGGAAATCTCTCTTCTAACACAGGCTAGTATGTTACTTACAGTTTTAGAGAGTTGCCTAGAGCACAGAGACTTGCCTAGGGTCAGAAAGCCGTGATGGTATTGCAGCAGGGCTCGAATCCGGAGGTTCCAGAGGGATATTCTACCCACATATGCTGCCTCTCCCTACATGAAGGACACTCAACAAGCGTCCCCCATGATTGCTACATTCTTTTGACTCTGCTTTGAGATGGAGTCAACCAGCCATCTTGGAATAGAGCCCCCTTAGCGTTTCCCATTCCATGGATCCCAAGAGACTCTATGAATAGACCAGTATGGCCACTGGAATGAGCTAGAGGCTGGGGTAGGGTATGCAGTTGCTAACTTCTATCCTGGCCACCCAAAGGGATTTGAGCTGGCATCACCACAGCTCTCCTTGTGAAATTCCTTCTACTTCATTCAGGTTTTCCTAGACCCTCTCCTGGCACAAATCTTTTGGCAAAAAGAGCCATTAACACCCACCTCAGAGACACCAAGACCCGGTTAATCTTCAAAGAATCTGCCAGGGCCTTAGCTCCTTGGGGTCCAATGGAATTACTTCGAAGACTGGTAGAAGAACAAGACAGCAAGAATGATAGGGTTAACCTCTTCTCTGTTTGCTGAAGGGAAACTCAAGCATGGAAGGGTACCATTTGTTTGGTTATTTTAGGATTGGTTTTATCTTTTAAATCACTGAATCTCCGAGAGGTGGTTTGGGGTTTCACGTCTTGGTGCCTTTTTTGGAGAGGAAAAGGGTTCCCGAGAGTGAGATCATTGTTTTAAAAAACTCATGGGGTCCTCTGGGGATGGACACACACTTGGGAGAAAGCCCTGCCTCGCCTGCTTGGGGCAGAAATGTGATGAGCACCAGCCCTAAGGAAAGATGTGGGCCCAGGAGTAGGAGCAGATTTGTTCCCAGAGGAAAATAACTAGGATTGTAAGTGTTGAGGTACTTCAGGTACCCAGCTGAAGATGGCTTATTTTTGGCTACTACTGAGCACTAAAGGAAAGATGAATGGCCTCAAGTCCCCAACTGTCTCTACTCGGCTTTGAAGGACTCGGATCACTGGTGAAGGAAGGCATTCCAGACACACACTAGACAGTGGGGAAGAGCAATCACTCGCATCACTGTCCTGTATCTGGGGACCCAGTAGATGACGGACAGAAGACCTCATACTTTTCACCAGAGGCCTCTGGAAGAAGGGGAGAATGAGTCTCACTAAAATTCCAGGACAGAAGAAACGGGGACCAGCTGCTGTTCCCTAATTCTTCAGAAACCTGCAGTCTGGTTTTTCGATTAAAATGCATCCAACTTACTCCAGGACAGTCAGACTTCTATTGACCAAGAGGGATCTGGCCAGAGATTTGGTCCCTTTGTTATGGATCTGGTTCTCAGCCAAGCTGCCCAAGGAAGAAAAGAGGAACATCATTTCCGGATCTTCACATTTCTCCTTTCTCTCTTTACCTGCCCCTCTCTCTCCACCTACAGGTACACCAGTGGGCTCAGTTAGGGTGAGCCTCTTTCTTGTCTGTCCCACTCATTTATCCTTTGCATTTGTTACCCTTTAGCTTTGGGGGGAGGGGTGTAGACCCAATTAACTAACTAGCTTGTTACAAACAACAAACAGGGATTTTGTCTCATCTGTATGTCCACAGGCGGTTAGACCACTGAGGTCTGCTCAGTAATGAATTGTGGAACAAAGGCTTGCTTTCTCCTCCCTCTCCAACTTTTGTGATCTTAATAACAAGAATGACTAACATTTACATAGCACTCGCCATGTGCCAGGCACTATGCTAAAAACTTTCCAATGATCATTTCATCTGAGCCTCACAATAACCTGGGAGGAAGGTGCCGTTATCCTCTCCATTTTACAGCTAACTGAGGTTACATGACTTGCCCAGGGTCACAGAGCTGGTGTCTGAGGACCAGGTTTATTCTCAAGATTTCTTGACTCTATCTACTATGCCACCTCTTGCCTTTTCTTATTTAGGCACAGAAGAAAAGTTGTCTCCTCTAGGAAGCCCTCCTTAATGTCTTCAGCTGAAAATATCCCCTTCCTCTGACATTACAAAGCACTCTGCACATTCCATATATATATATATATTTTTTTTTTTAAAGAGAAGGGAGGGCTCAGACTTGTGATTTCCTTAGTGTGAGGATTCCATAGTATAGAAATATTCTTTACCTGGACAGAGAGCACCTTCTTTATAACATTTAGACTTAAGAGAGTTGCCTGGGGGCCCTGAGATGTTAGGTGACTTGCCCATAGTTACACAGCTGGCATAGGAGAGGTTTTGTTGGCTCCCAGGCCAGCCCTCTGTCCACTGGGCCATGCATGATGTGTCTCTTCAACATTATGTTCTTGTGGAGCTTTATTCTGACCCCGAGTTCTGAACCCTAATTTTAAGGGCAGCTGGTGATGCAGTGGATTGAGAACGAGGCCTGCAGTCAAGAAGCCCCGAGTTCATGTCTGGTCTCAGACACTTACTAGCTTATGACCCTGGGCAGGTCACTTAATTTTTTCCTTCCTCAGTTTCCTCAACTATAAAATGGGGATTCTAGCACCCACTTCCCAATGTTGTTGTGAGGATCAAATGGAATAATATTTGTAAAGCTTTTAAAATAGTGCCTGGCACATATGAGGTACTTAACAAATGCTTCATTCATCCTTTCTCCCATCTTCCTTCCTTCCTTTTTCCCTTCTTTTCCTCCCTTCCTCCTTCTTTGTTTCCTTCTTTCTATCCTTCCTGCCTGCCTGCCTTCTTTCCTTTCTTCCCTAGTTAGTGTATTCTCATTATGTATGCAGATTCATATTTGTATATGTGGCATATCACCCTCCATGAGGTGAGGACCTTCATACCCAGCACAGGACTTTGCACAGGGAGTGCTTAACAATGAGCAAAGGAATAAATGAACGATCAACAATTTAGAATGTTGGAAAGCCTACTAAGCATCACCGGGGAAGGGATGAGGAAAGCTGCTCAAGCTCCATCAAGAGGAAGGAAGACTTGGCAGTCAGGGTTGGAATTAGCCACTTGTCCTTTGATGGGGAAAGGGTGGGTCCCACGAGCTTTACCCTGGGCTGCCATGGTTACCTGATCTTCTGAATATAGCAATCCTTGCTGCTCAGCACACTGCCCAGCAATTCCATCACATTGTCTTGAAACTGGTTGTTATCCAGCCTGGTCAAGCAGAACAGAGCATAGCACAGAGTAGGTTTGTAATCGCAGGAGAGACAAGAAGTGTTCTCTTCTCCTCTCTCTTGTCCCTCAATGATCAGAGTCATCTGAGGAACCAGGAGCACATCTTAGAGGGCTTCTGCACCTAACTAGAAAGAGTCTAAGGCAGAGAGAGGGGATGGGCCAGAGATATAGGAGACTGGAGAGCTGGTTTATAGTGGATCAGAGTCAAAGGCTGGGTCTTAATCCTGGATGTCTAACTCCCAGGCTACCACTTTTCCCATCTGCCCCACTCCAAAGAGTAGGTGACCTCCCTGCCAAGCCAACAAGGATGTCTCGATCTCTCCTGAGAGCACGTGGCAAGGGATGGTCGTTCTTAGGAGCCATTGTAGGGGCAGGTAAGTCCTTTGGCACCTGGATACCCTGGAGAGCACTTCCCTGTCTTAGATACCAGCCCCTGGATGGCTTAGTAACTGCTCCCACTTACTGCCTTTCTAGCCTCTTGCCTGAAGCATGTGGGACATGGTGAATACCCTGCTCACTTGCAGGAGCTCAATGGGCATGGGCCACAGAAAAGATACTACCATGCACCTCCAGATCTCAGGGGAATTTTAGGAGTTCCTGATATAGTTATTGAAAAAAGGGAACAAGATTAGAAATGGCCTTTTTTCTGAAACTGTCTCTAAATAAGAAACATGTGAGAGTTGTGGATACTTCTGGGTCTCTTCTAACAGGTTCAGAGTGTAGGACTAAAAAGACATTCTGAAGAACTCTTCCAGAGGATTCCATCGCCAAGATTCTGGGATCCCCCTCCCCTTTTTTAAACCTTCACCTTCTACCTTAGAATCAATAATCAATATTATATATTGGTTCCAAGGCAGAAAAGTGGTAAGGGCCAGGCAATGGGAGTTAAGTGACTTGTCCAGCTAGGAAATGTCTGGGGTCAGATTTGAATTCAGGACTTTCTGTCTCTAGGCCTGAGCTCCCTGGCTCCCCAGTCCATTTTTTCCAATAACTACATCTTCAATTTCCCATAAGATCTGGGGCAGCATGGAAGTACCTACTCTGTGGCCCTGCCCTCTGAGCTCCTGCAAATAAGGGTATTCATTATGTCCCTCACAACTTCTGCCAAAAGGCTAGATAGATAGTAAGGGGGAGCATTGCCAAGCAGGCCATGTTGTAATCCCTCTATTAGAATGTAAGTTTCTCAAAGACAGCAATTGTTATCTTTAGTGCTTAGCACAATGCCTGTCTGGCACATATTAGGTCCTTAATAAATGTTTCTTGATTGATTCATCGATAGAGACAGAACCACCAAGGAGGACTTTCTCATGGCCTGGTATTGTAGGGTTTATGCCATATTGCTAGTCATGCCCAGTGGCTGCTATTAGCTCTGTGAGGAAAAGATGGGCAAGAAATTGGCCCAAGACTCAGAACAGCAGGGCTGTTCTCCTCTGGTGTGGGGAAGAGTAAAATAATTCAAGTTCCTCATTTTTCCTCTGTATCTCAGACCTTGAGCTCACCCTTGCAAAGCCTTTGGTCCCCACCACCCCACACCTGGAGCCTCACAGTTAAAAATGCCCCCTATGTTCCCCTCTGGGCACCTGAGGTTCCTGCAGTAGAGGAGCTGGGGCAGCAGACTCTTGAGGATGGCATAGTTGAGGCACCTGGTAAGGTTGGTCTCCTGAGCACAGATTTCAGAGACCTGCAGGAGGTAGGCCAAGGCAGAGCGGTGCATGGGGTCCAGGAGCCCAGCCAAGTTCTCGCTCTCTAGACCCTCCTCCACAGCCCTGGCCAGTTCTGTGTATTGCAGCTCATGCAGGCACCGTAGCACATTCACAGTGCGGGAGGAGATAGGGGTGTCAGCCCTGAGGTACCCCTGGAGGTGGGCCAAGGCCTGGACCCGGTAGCTGTTGTGTTCATCCCGCCCCAGGAACCAGCTGGCCAGCACTGAGTTGACCTGCGGGGAGAGGAAACCCGAGAGGAAGCGTAAAAAGACATCCAGCTGCCCGTTGTCCTCCTGGGATGCCCGCTGCACAGCATTCTTGAAGTGGGTGAGGAAGCCAAGCTTAGGCCAGGACATGCCACTCTCCGTGAAGAGGTCAAAGATGGCCCTCTTGGCGGCATTGTAGTAATAAGCGGCCGCTGCAAATTCTTGCAAGGTGAGGTGGATGAAGCAGTAGGCAGAGGATGTTGGGGTCTCTTCCCTCAGGAGGAAGCAGCTGCATAGGCTGCTCTGTAAAAGGGGGAGATCAACCCCAAAAGCCTTCATGTCCTGTTCATAAAACACATACTTCTTCCTGAGGAGACCGTGGAAGGCCAGTCGGCCCAATGTTCCCATCATCTTCCTCCCACTATGGACAGCCTGCTCAATCCTTGGGCTTTCCCTCCATCTGTCCTGTCCCTCCCCACACAGGGCTATCTTGAAGTACCACGAGTAGATCTCAGAGAGGGTCCTTGGAGGTGCCAATTCTGAGGATTGGCAACCCAGGCCATTCCTGACCAGGTAACCCAGCACGGTCCCACAGAGGCGGCAGAAGGAAGGGACTGTGCACATCAGATACAGGGCCTTGTTGGCCTGGACCTGACTCAGGACTTGGCCAGGGAGGTCATGACTATCAGGAAACATCTGGCTCAAATAGGCCTGGATCTCCACCTCATTGAAGCCCCTAATCTCAGTCATCCGGTCCACCAGCCCCCCTGGAATCTGGCTGGCAGCCGTAGGGCGAGCTGTCACCCAGATGGAAACTTCTGGAAAGAGATTTCCACGGATGATGTTAGTGATAAGATTGTCCACTGGGACTTCTTTCTTAGGGTCTGTACAAGCCACAGTGTTGGAAAAATCCAGAGCTACTTTAAATTCATCCAGCCCATCAAGAATCATCAGGACCTGCCCAGAACCCAGCCACGTCAGGCCCGTTTCACTGATGTGGGGGAAGACTGAGCGGACAAGTCTCTCAGCAGACAACTTCTCATAAATGTTGAGTTCTCGGAAATTCAAAGGCAGCACCAAAGAGATGTCCTTACTGATCTCCCTTCGGGCCCACTTGGAGACATACTGAGCCACCAGGGTAGTCTTGCCAATGCCGGCCACCCCAACAGTCACAGAAATCCGGGGAGGGATGGAGACTTTGGAGAGAGGTAAGAAGAGTCGTTCCAGGGGGATCGTTTTGGCCACCCGTCTCTGGCCCCGGGTGGCCTCAATCTGGGTGAAGTCGTGCTCTTTCAGTTGGAGATCCGTCAAGCCCTCCACTAACAGTAAGTTGGTCAGTCTTTCGGAGGCAGCTTTTTCTGACAGGAGGTCTAAGTCCACACTGACTCCATATCTGCTCAGGAGAACCTCCAAATGCTTCTGCATCCCAGAATCTGCAGAGATGAGGCAGGGGATGAGTCTGGGGATCGGCCAGAAAGAGAAATATTTTCATAGGAAGAGGCAAAAGTAAAGACATCAAGGCTGGGCAAGGAATCTCAAAGGGGAAGAGAGACAAGGAATAGGGAGGGGTAAGGAAGGGAGAAGGAGCAAAGAGAAGGGGAGAAGAGAAAGAGGGCTATAACTTCTCCCCATTCTTTTTCAGGTACTGCCTACCATAGGCAGTACTGTGGAGGCTAAGCGGGGCAGCAGAATTCTCAGTCAAGTCTTGTCCAGCCTGGAAGCCCTGGCTGCCCTTCCCAGCCAGCAGATCAATGAGCGCTTTCACCTTCTGTGTGGGGGAACCGGCCCCCTGAACAAGGCTGAACTCCTCCTCTGCCACGACTTCCTGCTTCTTCATGGAGCCCAGAATCTCCAGAAGAGGTGAGGAGATAGCTTGAAGCAGCTGCTTCAGGTGCCTTGGCATCCAGGGACCTGTCCATGGTAGGAAGGCAGAGAGGAAAAGGCAGAGAAAGAAGGGGAGTGAGGAAGAAGCCTGCAGTGACAGACCCCATCTAGCCCTCCCAAAGCAATGGAACACATTGGGTGAGGGAGTCATCACTACTGGGGTTTGAGGAGTAGCCCCAGAATGCTCGGACCTGGCCCTGCGTCCCTGTCTTCTGGAGGCAAGTTTGGCTTCTGTGTGGGAAGCCTGTCCTCCATGCTATTCCATGAGAGCAGCTCCTCAGTAGGGGCACATGTCTTTGGGATAGCTAACTCTCCAAATCCAATTGACTAAGCCAGCCCATTATCCCAGAAGTCAGGGATTCTGCTGAGACACTCGAGATTTGAATGGCTGGGAAGGCAGTACTAGGGCGCAGAGTGAGCCACCTACTGCCACCCTTTCCACACCAACGAAAGTAGATTTAACTGGGGAATCCTTTCCCCCAAAAGGAAATGTAGTATGGTAGGGAAACAGTGGATTAGGAGTCTGAGGACTTGAATTCAAGTCTTGGCTCTGCTTTTTATTCCCTATCCAACTTTGGGCAAATTATTTCAGCTCTCTATGCCTCAGCATCTATAAAATGCTGCTCTTTAAGGTCCTTTCTGGTTCAAATTATGATGATCCCTAAGCATGACAAAGGTAAAATCACTGCTGGGGATTCCACTCACCTTCCATCAAAGAAAATCAAGGAATTCTGCAGAAACAATAGCTCTAAATCTGAAGCAGAAATAACGATGCCCCTTCCAGCTGGGACCCTCTCCAATAGCATTCGGGTCCCAGGGGTTGGGTTTTCGTAAGTCTTTGTCCATGGTTCTGGAAAGAATATGAAGCAGTGACAGAAATTTAGAGGAGTCATTAATTAGTCCTCAGCTCTCTTCAGAGAAAGGAATTAGAATCAGGATCCTAGATTTAGAGCTGAGAAGGGACTTAGAAACCCCTGAGGGGGGCAGCTGGGTAGCTTAATGGATTGAGAGTCAGGACTAGAGATGGAAGGTCCTAGGCCCAAATCTGGCCTCAGACACTTCTTGGATGTGTGACCCTGGGCAAGCCACTTGACCCCCATTGCCCTAGACCTTGCCACTCTTCTGCCTTGGAACCAATACACAGTACTGATTCTAAGACAGAAGGTAAGGGTTTTAAAAAATTAAAAAAGAAACCACTGAGTCTTATTCTCTCATTTTGCAGATGTGGAAACTGAGGCACAGAGAAATTACAGTAAGTGACTTTCCAAGGTCTCCTGTCTAGTGTTTGAGGTAGGAGCTGAACTTGGGTCTTCTTCGTTCTAAGTTCACTTCTCTCTCCACTGATGCACAATGAATTGAAGAAAGTAGCCTAGAGAAAAGTTAGAGAGCTAATACGGTATGGAGAAATTTACTATTCAAACCAATTCTGAAGAGACTCCCCCAGAAACCCTTTCTCCACAACCAGTTAGATGTCAGGTTGATTTCCTCAACCCCATGCCTCTCCCCACTCCTGTCCATTCTCCACTAGGCTGCTCAAGTGATCTTCCTATCCATGTCACTCCTCTAGTCTATAAATTTCAGTAGCTCTCTCTCTCCTCCAGGAGCAAAAATAAAGTCCTCTCATGAGCTTTGAAAGCCCTTTACATCCAGGCTCCTTCCCACCTTTCTAGTTTTCTTATTTGACCTTCCTCCACTTAATCTCTGATCCAGGAACCTCTTTTCCTTGCTCTTTTGCACACCTGCCACACATTTCTGGACTCTGGTTCTCTTCCCTGCTTCTACCTCCTTGTATCCCTGGCTTCCTTCCTTCAAGGTGCGGCTCAAATTCTACCTTCTGCACAAGTCTTGTCCCCTGGGAATGCCTTTCCTCCATTTGCACTGTTTTGTGTTGTGTAGCTTCAATTTTTGCATGTTGGGTTTTCCCCAACATTTAAAATTGCTCCTTCAGGCATAGACCCTGTTTTATTGTCTTTGTACCACGGTACTCCCCACAGTGCCTGGCACTTCCTAAATGTTTGCCAACCGACTGACCACGCTCTGTTTGTGGAGCCCTTGTCTAGCTCACATGTCCACAGCACTTTACATTCAGAATCAGCCAGCACAAAACTCTCATTTCTATAGCACTTTGAGATTTGCAAAGGGCTTTCCCTATACCATTCAATAAGGTAGAGGCACATCATATGATGATGATAACGACCATTTTACAAATGAAGAAACTAAGGCTTTTGCTGATTTCCTCTCACCTGCTGGTATCCTCCAACCCAAACTACCTTGTATTTAGCTACTTTGTATATATTTGTTTTTATTCACTTTATTCTGTATATATTTTTAAATCCTTTATGCTATATATTTATATTTATTTGTCTCCTTCCATTAGAATGTAAATTCCTTGCAAATAGGAGTTGTTTCATTATTTGCACTTCTAAGCATTCAGCAGTGCCTAACCCATAGTGCATACTCAATCAATTCTTGTGGGTTGGTTAATTATGGCTCAGAAAGACTGAGCACATAAAGGGGGCAATTAGAATAGCTCAGTAGATTGAGAGCCAGACCTAGAGATGGGAGGTCCTGGGTTCAAATCTGGCCTCAGACACTTCCTAGCTGTGTGACCCTGGGCAAGTCACTTAGCCCCCACTATCTAGCCCTTACCATTCTTCTGCCTTGGAACCAATACCCAGTAAGGATTCTAAGACAAAAGTTAAGGGTTTAAAAAATGAAAAATAAAAGCTTGATCACCTAAGGTAGTAAGAGGTGATGTGATACCTTGATCTCTAACCTTCTGTTTCCAGATCTACATCTCTTTCCACCACACCTGCTTTCAGGGAACTTACAATCAACTGGCTACTCATACAAATCTATAAAAACATTAGTGATTGCCTCATGGACATGTATATATACATATATATATTATACTCTGATAAATATGATCTATTTGGAGAGCAGAAATAGTACAGGGGAGCAAACAGAGAATAAGGGCAAGTATATGAGATCCAAAGGCAAGCTGAGATTGGGGGCAATTTTTTTTTTGAGAAGGAAGCTAACAGACGTTAATGGACAATTTTCTGGAGCAGATTACACTTTTTTTTATTGTCAGATGAATGCCAGAGGTATAGAGGATATAGGATCCTTCTGTATAATTAAAATAATTAATGAAAAATATTTGAGTAAAACACAATGAAGCTCCTGAAGGTTCTCATTGGGCAAAGTATCTCTCATGAGTGCACTAAAATTATTCTAGACTCTGCCAAATATATATATATAGGGACCGTCAGCAGTTCCTATATAATGAACCTGTAGGTGGTGACCTGAGAAAGAGAATGGAGGCTAGAGGAATATGAATGAATAGGTAATTGTAAAAATGGAGACTTGAACCCTGGACTCAAAACCCCAGAAGTCCTTGCTCACTTCCCAGAATGCTTTGTAATTGCACTGAATTCTCACCTGGGCGAGATCACAAATTATTATTTATAGGAGTTCCCCGCCTACTGAGGTCTTTTTCCTACTTCCGCTTCCCAGCAGACACATCTCTTTCATGATGTAAATGAGGTTGTCTAGGCCTCTCTGGGCCTAGACACATGCTTTCTTACTCTGTATTTTCTTTAATCCTTATCCTTTAATAAACTCTAAAAAAATAATACTTCTTGCAGAGAGAAACTAATTTCTACCTGCCTCAGTTTTCCCCCAAATTCTAACTCTTACAGTTTGGTGACCACGAAGGGACAACGAAATATCTCAATCTTCTGATTCTTTTCTCTACTAAGTTCAGCTTTTAATAGCTAGTGCCTAGAATTTGTTTTGATACACGTTTCTCTGGCCAAGGTTTTTTACCCTCGCAAAGTTGCTGCTTGTTCCAGCCATTAGATAGCTCACCAGCTCCTGGCTTGGCTTCTCCCTGCCTGCGTGTGTTCCTGCCTGCAGCCATCCACTTCGGACTTTCTTGAGCCTTTCCCACTGACCCAGCTGCGCTCTGTTCTCCCACTCTGGCTGCCTGCTCCAGCTCCCTGCCCTGCCTGCCTGCGTTCCTGTCCCGGCCCTGCCCACCCCGGTGCTCTCTCTCTCAATCACCCGGTCCCTGTTTAACCTAGATCACAATCACCTGGTGACCTGCCTGCCCAACAAACTCTAGCCTTGGAGCAGATCCACTCATCACTCAGGACTCATTTCTACCAGCTGGTAAAAATGGGGTAATTTTCCCTTAGGCTAAGTATTGGCCTCCACATGAGCAGTATCGTAGGAGGGGAGAGAGAAGAAGGGAGAGAAGAGACTTATAAGCAGGAGCTTAAAAGTATGGCTATTTTACAAGGATATCTTTTAATTGCATGGATCCTTTTATTGACTTCACCTGTATGTCAGGGAAAAAATTCAGCTCTGTACAACCATTTAGCTACCTTTGGGGAAGCAGCTGGGTGTCTCAGTGGACTGAGAGCCAGGCCAAGAGATGTGCAGTCCTGGGTTGGAATATGGCCTGAGTCACTTCATGGCGGTGTGGCCCTGAGCAGATAACTTGGACCCCATTGCTTAGCCCTTAGCACTCTGCCTTCAGACAAGACATCTAAATGGATAAAAAATCCAAGGAACTTTAAAGAGACTGGATGTTGTATTTTTAGGGCATTTCAGACTCCAATGGTTTGTACAAATCTCTGTATTATATTGCATTTTGCTGTTTGTTTTGTTTATGGTTTAACTTTGTGATTTTAAGTTCATTATTGCATTCAATATTCTGTTACACTGAATCATTTTAATGTATGGAGTTTTAACTACTGTTATATTTTGTTGCTTTTCCCCTATAACCATATTGAACAAATACCATTGTAATTAAGCCCATATATGGAAAACAGCTTTTTTATTTTTGCCTTTGTAAATTGTCACATAGAGGATAGATGGACTTAATCAGAACTGGTTACAATTGCTATAACAACCTTTGGAAAATTTAATGTGCTAAATATCTCAATTGATTTAAGGGTTTTTTTAAAACATGATTTTTAGAAATTTTTCTTAACAATCTCTGGTTATTTTGCCTGCCCCTAACACGAGGCGTAAGGCCCATTCTAGTAGCTAAAGTGAAATACATTTTATAACCCCCAACCTTCCCACATTTCTAAATATGTGAATGGAAGTTGGGCAGTTAATCTCAGGGCATTTGTATCCCTAAAAAGCCTCCAAAAAAGGAGCTTCCCTTCATTTATAATCTTCAGCTCACTACTTTACCTCCATAAGAATGATATCTAGATTTCTTGATGATGTTCTAAACCCAAGATGAGTTTTACTTTGTTTAAAAATATGTTTATTACCAAGGTTGAAAGATTTGCTATGTCTGTAAAAATTGTGATAAATATCCATCAATTCATAGGTTTTTTAAAAATGCCATACAGCAACTTATGTGAAATATGATAGTGTGTTTGTTTGCTATTGTAATTAATTGGGCTATTGAAAATTTTGGGGATATTGATACCTATATATTTGTACCACTGTTCTTTAAAAATGAAAAATGTTACCTTGCTCAATTCATTTGCTCATCCTCACAGTGGATCATGGCCAGATATGAAGAGGAAATGGATCTCATTTTTGGTGAGAAAGCCTTGTATTCTATATTTTCTTAGGTGACACAGTGTGTCAATGATTATAAGCTACATTTTTATTTTTAAAGCTCTTTTATTATATTTTTCTTGCATATGCAATATACTTTTTCAGTTTTTTTAATTTTTTCTCTCCTTTTTATATTTGAAGCACATGTCACCAGTATTAAGATTTTCTTTAACTTTTTGATTTTGCAGTACTCTAAGTTTAAAATACACTTGCTAATGCATGCCCCAAAAGCTTGAGACTATAAAAATGATGCCACTACTTGTTTAAAATAAATTATGGGACTTTACTTAATAATTCTGTCTGATTCCAGGACTAGATATACACAAAAGAGCCATTGCACAGGGCCAAAGAAAACCCAATCCAGGATGAATTGATGCACTTCTAGGCCAATGCAAAGATTTTGAACCTAGTGTGAAGACTCGAGGTTACTGTATTTAACATTGTTAGACATAGGCTTTCCTTGTGTCCACAGTCACTCTGAAAATACTCACAGACGAGTATCCCCAAAACTATAATCCTATAATTTGGTCCTTTTTCTGCCTTTCATAGTGTGGTACCTTTCTGTAGTCCTGGCTACTGAATGGGTAAATGCATCATTGCTTAGATCATTTTATTTGGGCCCTGATTCAAGGACTTATTATAGATTTATTTTTCTTTTACTTAGAATTTTTGCACATAAGACTTTGATAGTCTATATTTTCATTCAGTATTTTCTTTTTTATTTGAATTTTTCTGACATCTTTTTAATTTCTCTTACCAATTGATTCATATACCTCATACCTTAGCCATGCATCCCTAAGTGATCCTGTATTTTTCAATCACCCTCTTAATGGGGGAATGTAAAACATATCATTATTTAAATTGCAAAGTTTAAATTCCTTTTAAGAAGAATTTTAGGTAACGAAAGATGCTACCTCTCTGAATCCAGAAACTGAACTGTTGGAGAAGACAGCATGAAGAAGCCTCCAGACCATAAGCTGCACAAGAAGATCAAGAATGAACTTTGGGTGTAGTTGACTGAACATTTATTTGTATGTATACTTTCATGCCAAAGGGGACTTCTCCCTAACTGACTTTTTGTCAATGTGTCCAGAAATTATTGGTTTTGTTTTGCTTTGTTTTTCTCGCTTATCCTCAAATTATTGTAATCTTTAGGTTGATTATGCTTTCATGATCCTTTGGGGAAAACTCTTTTTCCCAGAGGATCAAACGAGGGAATTTAAAAATGAAGACTTGAACCCTGGACTCAAAACCCCAGAAGTCCTTGCTCACTTCCCAGAATGCTTTGTAATCACACTGAATTCTCACCTGGGCGAGATCACAAATTATTATTTTAGGAATTCCCCGCCTACTGAGGTCTTTTTCCTACTTCTGCTTCCCAGCAGACACATCTCTTTCATGATGTTAGTTGTCTAGGCCTCTCTGGGCCTAGACACGTGCTTTCTTACGTTGTATTTTCTTTAATCCTTAACCTTTAATAAACCTCTAAAAAAATATAATGCTCCTTGCAGAGAGAAACTAATTTCTACCTGCCTCAATTTCCCCCAAAATTCTAACTCTTACATAATGCAGTTAGAGGGAGAGCTGCAGGAATAAAGACTCAGAGAAAACAAGTTAAAACACGTGTGGAGTCGTGAGCTCTGTTAATACCTCTCTAGAAGAAGATAACAAGTGGAGAAATTATAAGTATAAGAAACATGAACATGTGGGGAGCCAAGAGCTCCAGGATATCTCCCATGGGCCAGAGAGCCAAAAGATTAATGGGAGATATGTGGGGCAACTGCGTTGCATGAATCAAGCAGACATGAGGAACAATATAGGCAAGACCAAGATCAAGAGATGTAAGAGGCAAGAGGGAGAGCAAGGGAAAGAGAGGCAAGACAAGAGATGTAAAAGAGAGGTTCGCACATGTTCCCTAACTTTTATTGGAGAGAGAGAGGAAGGGAGGGAGAATGTAATTAAGCCTAAAATGTATGAGAATCCATGGAGCTCCAGAGAAAGGGAATGAAGTAGTTGCCACAGTAAGGAAGGAGGCAAGGTTCATAGACCTAGAACTGGAAAGGACCCTAGAGGTCATCTAGTACCCCCCTTCATTGAGAACTAGTGGTTAAGACGCTTGCCCAAAGGTCATGCAGCTAGGAATTAGCAGAGCAAGAATTAGAAGAAAGGTTTTGTGACTGCAGGTTCAATGCTTTTTCCACTGTATCGTGAGTAGGTGATAGCCACTAAAAAAGATGCGTTGCTACCAGATATGGATGGTCACCTATATATAACTGGGTTAACAACTCAACCACAGGATGCTACCAAAGATACATACAAATACAGCACTAAGTAAATGAGGAAGCAAAAGTGGGTAGGGTGAGAGGCTATGACAAAAATTGGACTAACCAGAATCAGGTTGGGTTAGTTAGGAAAGGTTTCACGTAGAAGGTGAGGTTGAAAAAGGGTTGGGAAGTCAGGACTATGCTAGAAGTTCTGCTCTGATTGCTCATTCCTCAGGACTGGTGAACTTGACTTCTCAAACACTATGGCAGCCGACTCCTCTCACCCAATTCCAATCTAAATGGATATGTGGGTGGCAGCTGGGTAGCTCAGTGGATTGAGAGCCAGGCCTAGAGATGGGAGGTCGTAGGTTCAAATATGGCCTCAGACACTTCCCAGCTGTGTGACCCTGGGCATGTCACTTGCCTCCCATTGCTTAGCCCTTGCCACCCTTCTGCCTTGGAGCCAATACATAGTATTGACTCCAAGATGGAAGGTAAGGGTTTAAAAAAAATAAAAAAAAATAAATAAATGGATATGTGACCTTACTATAAAAGATCACATCATTAAAAATTAGAAGAGAAACAAATCATGCCCCTCTCACAGCTATGGGTAAGAGATGTATTTTATATTTTTAAAACATTTTTAAAATTTAAATTCCAAATTCTCTCCCTCTCTCTGCCCCCACTCCATTGAATAGGAAAGCAATATGATACCCAGTGTACATATAAACTTTTAGAAATTAATTTATTTTGGTAAGAGATGTATTTTTTAAACCTTTTTGTCTGAGATTTGATACTAAATATCCATTCCAGGACAGAAGAGTAGTGAGGGCTAGGCATTTGAGGTAAATTGATTTGTCTAGGGTCACAAAGGTAGGAAGTGTCTGTGGTCAAATTTGAGCCCAGGACCTCCCACCTTCAGGACTGGTACTCTATCCCCTAAGCCACATAGCTGCCCCAAGAGATGTATTCTTAAGCAAACAAGAACTACAGGTAATTACAAAAGATAAACTAGACAAGTGATTATTTGAAACTGAAAGCTTCTGCATGAACAACATTAATGGATCTAGAATAAGACAGGAAGTGATTGAATGTAAAAAAAAACTTTGTAAATAATTTCTCTGATAAGGGATATAGATGATAGACAGACAGATGATTAATAAATATTTAGAAAACTAATAGTCATTCCCCAATAAATACTCAAAGAACATAAACAGTTCTCGAAATAATTGCAAAGTATTAACAACCAAATGAAAAAATGCTCCAAATCACTAATTAAGAGAAATTTTTAAAAAGAGAGAGGAATATAAATCAAAACAACTCTGAGATTTCACTTTATACCCTGAAAATTAGCAAAAATGACAAAAAATGGCAATAGTCAATATTGGAAAGGATGAAGAAAGACAAGCAATCGAATACATTGCTGGTGAAGCTACAAAATGGTACAATCATTTTGGAAAGAAATTTGGAATTATACAAAGAGACTAAAATGTCCACACTCTTTGAAGCAGAGAACCGTTATTGGCCTTATACCTTCAAAAAGAAAAAAATAGCTCTAAAATATTAAAATACTATGCCAGTGGAACACAAATTCTGGTAGAGTTTGCCAATCCAGAGATGCTTTGAGTATGGGCCCAGTGATGGATTATGTAATTTCTTTAAAACCTACTATGTACTAGGCACTATACTAATACTGGTGACATAAAAAGGCAAAAAAAAAATCACTCCCAGATCTCAAGGAGCTCACAATCTAAAGGGAGAATAATAATCAACCAACTCTTGTTTCCTTCTTTAAATGAAAAATACAAATTTGTTTTATAACCACTATTCAATTTAGCAAACTTTTTCCTGAAGTATTTTAAATTTTGTACACAGAACATGTGTGAATAAGACAAATATAGGATAAATTTGGGATAATTAAAAAAAAAAGATTTAGGAGGACTGCGGAAATTTTCTTGCCAAAGGTAGGATTTTCACTAGGACCTGATGGAAACCAGGGAAGCCAGGAAAGGAAATGAGGAAGGAAAATGTTCCAGGCATGGAGATCAGTCAATAAAAATGCTCAGAAGCAGGATGTGGAATGTCATGCTTGAGGAAAAGCAAGGAGGTCAGGGTCACTGACTATGTGGAGAGGAGTGAGATATAACAAGACTGGAAAGGTAAGAAGGGTATGAAGGGCTTTAAAAGTCAAACAGAATTTTGCATTTGATCTTGGAGGGATCAGAGAGCCACTAGAGATTTTTTAAGTGGGGTGTGTGTAGAGGGGTGGGTTGATATGGTCTTGCCATTGTTTTAGAAAGATTAATTTGACAGCTGCTAAGTTACAAGAGATTCATAACCAACATGGAAATGACCAGGTGATAATAACTGTTTCAGCCACAAAAACTCATGAAGAAATATAAACTAGATCCTAACTGATTAACCATCAAAGGATATGAATAGACAGTTTTCAGGGAAGAAATCCAATAACCTTATGTATGCAAAGATGCTCCACATCACTAATAATTAGAGAATGCACATCAATACAATGACCAACCATAATTCCACAGGACTCACGATAAAACATGTTACTTGCTTCTAGATAGAGCAACAATGGACTCGGGGCAGATTGAGGCATAGTTTTTTTGGACATGCCTAAGGAGGGAATTTGTTTTTCCTGACTGTACATGTTTGTAGGAACAGCTAGGCAGCACAGTGGATAGAGTGCCTGGCCTGGAGTCAGGAAGACCCATCTTTGTGAGTTCAAATCTGGTCTCAGACACTTACTAGCTGTGTGACTCTGGGCAAGTCACTTAACTCTGTTAACTTGGAGTTTCCTCATCTATAAAATGTGAGCTGGAGAAGGAAACAGCAAATTATTCCAGTATCTTTGTTAAGAAAACCCCACATTATATGATTGGGGATGTAGGCTCTAAACGATCACCCTAGTGCAATTATCAATAATATGGAAATAGGTCTTGATCAATGAACAAGTAAAACCCAGTTGAATTGTGTGCCAGATATGGGGCGGGGTGGGGCGGGGCTGGAGGAGAGGGAAAGAACATGAATCATGTAACCATGGAAAAATATTCTAAATTAATTAATTAAATAAAATTTCAATTCAAAAAGAAAAAAAGAAAACCCAACATGGGGTCACAAATAATTGGATGTGGCTGAAAAACACTTCAACAACAAACATGTTTGTAAAGGATTTTGTTTTTCTTGCTTTTTTAATGGGTTGGAAGAGAGAGAATTTTGAATTGAAAAAAATAGTTTATTCAGATTTGTCAACCAATAAGTTGAGTGAGGAGGGACAGTATGGAGTAAGTGGAAATAGCTATCGACTCAGAAACAGGACAAACCTGGATTTAAATCCAGCTTCTGTCATTTACAAACTATGTGACTACAGGTAAATCATTTATCTGAGCCTCAGTTTCCTTATTTGTAATTTGAGATAATGGTGCCTATGGCACCAACCTCACAAGGTTGCTACAAGGCTCAAAGTGCTTTGCCAACTTAAAAGCACTATAAAAATGCCAACTATTATTACAAAGACTGGCTAGTTATTGTAGGAATCTGGTTAGGGCAAGGACATAAGACGATGTACACTGGAAGAAGCTACTGAGAATTCAGGAGTGGGAGGAGATACATGACATTTGAAGGGGAACTGAGGCAGGGGGATGTACTGTTAAGGAGAAGTACACAAACAGAAAGTGGCTATGAAAGGCCAGAAGGTGAGTGACCCATACCACCACTACATCCAACACCAGGATGTTGTTTCCCTTCCAAGATTTCTTGGCTAGCAAGAAATCCCAACCACAAACTCCAACATGTCTAGCAAGACAGCTGTCCCTCCCGTCCCCCATGAAGTCCTCAGCCTAGCTTGCAGACTCAGTCTGGATACCTGTTTTTTTATCATTATTTATTGATTCATTTTTTATTGATTCATTTACTTATTCATTTGTTTATTTATTATTCAAAGAGATTTTATTTTCTCAGTTATATGCAAGAACAATTTTCCCAAATTATTAAGTCCAAACTGTCTCTCTCTACCTCCTTCCTCCTTCTCAGAGATGGTAAATAATTTGATCTGGATTATTCATGTATTATCATGCAAACATACTTCCATATTGGTCATTGTTGTAAGAGATACTCATATAAAACCAAAACCCCAAACCAAAAACCAAATAAACAAGTGAAAAATCGTTATGCTTTGATCTGTGTCCGACTCTAGCAGTTCTTTCTCTGGAGGTGGACAGCTTCTGTGTCCTAAAGTGCCTCAGAATTGTCCTGGATCACAGTTGATCATCGTACAATACTGCAATAGCCGTTATAGTCTCAATACAGCTGACCAACGTCTAGTTGGAAAATCTTGAACCTCAGGACTACGTTTCCCAGAATTCCTTTTGTATTTCCCAGCATCCTTTTCCCTTCCTTTACCTACTCAATGGTTTATAACTTTCTGGGACTCCTCCCTCTCCCTCTCTCTCTCCCTCTCCCTCTCTCTCTCTCTCTCTCTCTCTCTCTCTCTCTCTCTCTCTCTCTCTCTCTCTCTCTCTCTCTCTCTCTCTCTCTCTCTCTCTCTCCCTCTCTCTCTCTCTCTCTCTCTCTCTCTCTCTCTCTCTCTCTCTCTCTCTCTCTCTCTCTCTCCTCTCTCTCTCTCTCTCTCTCTCTCTCTCTCTCTCTGTCTCTCTCTGTCTCTGTCTCTGTCTCTCTGTCTCTCTCTCTCTCTCTCTCTCTCTCTCTCTCTCTCTCTCTCTCGTGACCGTGGATTTTAGTTATTTTAATAAATCTTATAAATATCATGCTTGAGTTGTATATTAATTTTACCTCTCGCACCACATTTGCAAGGGAATATGAGTTTGGGGTCATCTGGAAGCATAAATGAAAGGGATTTATTGAGCCCTTAAAGGAAGAAGAGGAGGCAAATGCCAGAGACTATGAGCATCCCAGCAAAGAGAAACCGGCCCAGGCGGTGGCTTTTGTAGCTTCAGTCATCCAAAGCTGGCATTAACCTCACTTCCAAATTCAAGGAAGGTCCAGGCTTACTCTTATTTGGACAAGTCCCTGTTTCTCTAGTACTCGGGTACTTGTTGCCTCCCCAACCCTTTTTTTAAAACTGAGTAGCAATAGCAAGCGAATGTCTTCCTCTGCCTGATTACATAGGCAAAGGAGGAAATCCTGAGGTGCACAACAGACTGTGGTTTCTCAGAAAGATCAAATGGGTCATCTTGGCCCCAAGGTTTCCCTAGACAACGGGGTAAGGGAGGGAAGGTGTTTGGGCACCTGCAGCCTGATGAGATGAAGAATACTTCTTAATAAATGTTTAGTGAATTGAATTGAATGAAATGTGGGTAGAGAAGAATCTGAAGAAAGATGTTTTAACCTTAAAAAGCTCTGTTATTATTCCCCACAGTTATAAGCCCTTATCTAGTCCAACCCTTTCATTTTACTAAAAGGGAAACTGAGACCCAAAGTAGTTAAACAACTTGCCCAAGGTCACACAGTCCACTTACTGGTAATAAAGTTGTGGATGGTGGCCTTTTTGATTCCAATTTAGCTACAAGGAGAAGAACAGAGCCCAGTAAAGGGAAAACCATCCTATAAGACAGGGCACAAATAAAAGATCAACAGTTTACGTCTCCCCTAGTAAATTATGAGCTTCTTGAAGGCATGTCCATCCCTTTCTTTGTATGTCTGATTCTTAGCACAGTGCTTAACACATAAAATATTTAATAAATGCCTATTGATTGATTAATTTGGGGGAACTTCTTTGGAAATGAAAGGACTTCCATGTGGCAGAGGCTGTGACTTATTTAGGAGGAAATGTGGGGTTGTCACCTTGCCTGCTCTCCCAAACATCAGCTTACCAGGATACCTGGCTATTGTCCAGGCTAATAGATCAAGGCTTGCAAAGCCAAAGAGGGATGTGAAACCCCTACAAGTCTCTGAAATGAGCACACAAAATGAGGACAAAACCATCTAGGAAAAAAAAGATAAAGTGGAGTGGAAAACTGTTAGGAAATACTCCTCAATTAGACCATCAACATTCTCTGCTCTGGCATTCCTAAACCCCACTTGATTCAATGGATTCAAGTTGTCCTCAAAGATATCTCTGCAGTGTGCAAGTCTTACTGAAAGGTCCAACTTATCCCTTCCTTGGAGCCACTTTTTTTTTTTTAAGAGAAAAGGTTTAATCCTTCATTTAAGTGCCAACACTTCAGTCATGTCTTAGATTAGTCCAACCACCCTCTCATCTTATAGATAGGAAAACTGACTTGCTCATGGTCAGAGAACTAGACAGAAAGAAAGCGAGGACCAGAGTGGTCCTTGGTGCGGCACCATTTCTTTTGTTCTATCTCATGAACAACTCATGAAAAGTAAGATTGATCAAAGCCCACAAAACATGATATGGGGAAAGAGTCCGAGACTAGGACTCCTGGGGAGATCTTGGGGAGGTGCAAAGCTATTGAAAAGGATCAACTATGAAAGACTTAGTTACTCTGGACGAAGACAATGATCCAAGATAATTCCAAAGGATCCATGATGAAAGAAACACCATTCACTTCCAGAGAGAGAACTGATGAACTCTGACAGAGTTAATCATGCTTTAAAAAAATCCCTTTGTTTTTACTTTTTTGTTCTGTTTATGCTTTCTTTTGCAACATGGCTAATATGGACATATGTTTTATGTGACCTCACATACATAATAGAAATCAAATTGCTTACCTTCTCAAGGAGTGGAAAGGAATGGGAGGGAGGGAGAGAAATTGGAACTTAAAATTTTTTTAAATGATTTTTAAACAATTTTTACATGTAATTGGGAAATATTTAATGAAATAAAAATGATTTTAAAAAAGGAGAGCTCCATATGCATGCCAACCATTGTTATTTGCTCTTTAGTTCTAATAAAATATGTAATATTGATCAGCAGAAAAGAATAAATACATATTAACTGTTGTAGACAAATAATGCCTCTGCATACCTAGGTCTTCCATTAAGAAAATTCATCAAGAAGTGTTACTAATTTCATAATGGCCTTTGATCATTAGGGTTTTTTTTTTCCTTTCTCAAAGGAAACCAATAGCCTAACTGCTATCATGAACAAAAAATACATCTATGATAAAGGTAAGATCTTTAAGGATAGGGATCGTGTTCCTTCATGTCTGTGGCACCAAGCACCAAGCTTTCTGGGAAGTGAATCTGATCAATGTTTGCTTAATGACAATGAATTGGAGGGGAGGAAGGGAAACTTTTACCTCATGCTCTAAAAAAGCTGAGGATTACGGATCTGGTCCAGCCATCTGAGCCAGTGAAAGGGTGATGGATTTGTATTCAGAGAACTTAACTCTGCTACTTTCTAGGTGGTCTCAGGTGAGTCTGAGCTTCATACTGCTCAGATGCAAACCAAACGTGTTTGTCCTTTATTCGATTGTCAACTCCTTGAACAGGAACTGGTTTTTCAAGGGGGTTTTGCCTCTTGTTTGAATTTCCCAGCACTTGGCATAGTGCCTGGCATCTAGTAGATACTAACTGTTCATGTATTGCTGGATTGATTAGATGACATCTAAAATGCATTGGAGTGATTTTATAACCCCTCACTCTACAGAGAAAGGAAACTGAGGACTCTTTAACCCAAGAGGGTTGAGTAACTTGTTCAAGGTCACTGGCAAACTAGAAAAACATAGTTGGCCAATAATGCAGGTGAGAATTTCTTGGACACCAGCACAGTGAGAGAAGTTCCAGATTTGGGGTTAGAAGCTCTAAGTTCGGATAGCTCTCCAGGTCTCAGTTTCTTCATCTGTAAAATGAGAGGGTTGGACTTCTGAGGTCTCTCCCTGTTCTTCAGCTCCGATCCTTTGATTTCTACACGACCATGCCATGCTTGGTTATTCTCAGAGAGGGACCTGCAAACCCACCCTCAACCCCCTTGTTCATATGAATTCCCCCTCTTCGCTCCCCGATAGCAGTGGCTGCCCTTTTCTCAGCTCAGCCCCAACACTGACCACAACGTAGACTGGGGGTGAGGTGGGGGCAAGGCTGACTCAACAGGAACTGAAAACCCCAAGCAGGCAGCTCTCGTGTTGCATGTGTTTGCAAGGAGGTTCAGCTCAGGCTTGTCTCCATCCTTCCACACCAGCCCTCCCTCGCCAGTCCGTTTCCCCTGACAACGTCTACCAGGAAATTTGGGGTTAACTCCTCCTCTAAACTTAAAACAAGGTCAGCTCCACCTCGATGGGGGCCGCTAAGGGGGAGGGACAGGAAAGAGAATCTCACAGAATCTCCTCGTCGGAAAGGACTTCGGGCCATCTAGTCCCCCACTTGTTTCTTAAAGAATGCCCAACGCGCTGGGCAAGTCATCAAAGAGCTCCAGTGAGAGGCAGCCCACCGTGTCCCCATGCAGCCGCCTCTCCTTTGGGCTGGTTGTTAGGCAGTAGGAAGAAAAAGGAAATAAACGTTTGTTAAGTGCCTACTAACTGCTTCACAAATATTATCTCATTTGGTCCTCTACATAGCGTGATTATCCTTGTTTTTACAGATGAGGAAACTGAGGTAGAAAGAAGTTAAATGTCTTCGCCAGGAGCCATAGAGCTAGTAAGAGTCTGAAGTTTTCCTGATTCCAAGTCCAGCCCTTTATCCACTGTACCACCTTGTTGCTGCATAAAATAAATAGAGCAAAAGGAAGTATTTCACGTTCTCCTTATGGAAAACATGGAGAGATATCGATTAGATAGTAAAATACTACCAAGCTGATTTAGAGATAGTCAAAAGACTGGACGCAGAGATTAGTCAATTCATGGTTTTATGATAACTGGGAATAAAGTCTAGCTTGTAGCACCCCAAGAATATGTGCTTGGTTCTGTTTATAGAGGCAGCTGGTGGCCCAATACATAAAGTGCTGGGCCTGGAAGCAGGAAGACCCGAGTTCAAATCTGACCTCAGACACTTCCTAGCTGTGTGACCCTGGCAAGTCACTTAACCCCCATTGCCTAGCCCTTACCACTCTTCTGCCTTGGAACCAGTACACAGTATTGTTTCTAAGATGGAAGGTAAGGGCTTAAAAAAAAAAAAAAAGAGATGAGTGCATGATGGTGCTTCTGCCTTCTGCCCTAGGCAGGCATTAAGCTGGGAATTTTGTGTTCTGTTCTAGGCTCCATAATTTAAGAAAAACAATGAGAATAGAATATATTCAAAGGAAGACAGCATGGAGGAAGGTCTTGATTTCATACCATTTGAGGATATGGTGAGGGAACCAGAGAAGTTAAGTTTAGAGAAGAGGAGACTGGAGGAGACATAGTGACAGCCCCATAAATACTCTCTTTTTTCAAAAACCCTTATCTTAGAATTTGATTCCAAGGCAGAGCAGTACAAGCTAGGCAACTGGAGTTATATGACTTGCCCAAGGTCCCACAGGTTTGCCCCCAGGAACTCTTGTCTCCAGATCTGGCTCTCTATACACTGTGCCACCTCGATGCCTGTGAGCTCATCTTAATGAAGCATTTCCAGAGCACTTGGGGAGAAGTTTAGAAATATAATTCCAAGCAAGCTCAAATTCAATTTAACAAGCATTTATTAAATACCTGCTGGATATAATAATAAAAAAAATAGGCAATTTTTTATAGTGCTCGCTATGTGTCAGGCACTGTGCTAATTTCTTTACAATTACAGTATTATCTCATTTGATCCTCCCAGCAACTTTGGGAGATAGTTATTATTGTTATCTCCACTTTACAAATGAGGAAGCAGAGGTAGACAGATTAAGTATCTTGCTCACAGGCCATAGCTAGTAAGTATCTGAGGCTGAATATGAACACAGGTCTTCCTGACACCTGACTTCCTGACATATTAGAATACACACACACATGCACACACACGCGCGCACACATAGTCCAGCTATATTCCTGACTCTAGGTCCAACCCTCCATCCACTGTGTTATTTCGTTGTTTGTACATTGCTTTAGAACGTAAACGCCCGGAGGACAGGGACTGTGTTTCTGCTTCTTAGTATCTCTCCTGCTTAGCTTGGTAACTGGCACAGACTCGGACTTAATGAATGCTTGCTGTCTGCAGCCACATCTTACTCGCCACCATTTCTACATTCTCACATGACAAATTAGGGCTGATCACAGGGGTCCAAAAGGTAATTCCTTTGTCACTGATGATGAATGTAAATTGATATAGAAGCATGAACAGATCTATCCCATTTTACATTTATTGGTTGTCCTCTTGCCAATTTTATCCCTCTTAGGCGCAATGTGGCTCAAGTCTCATGCCAGACGTTTTGGTTTTGCTTCCATTATTTTTCAGTTTTAAAATTCATTCATAATCCTCTGCCATCCTATTGCAAAGAAATGAATTTATATCATGAACTGCCTTTGGCTTCTATGCCTCTGCTTGGAAAGAGCAAGTATTTTCTGGTTAAACCAATTCCTGGACTTTTTTTTTAAAAAAAGAATTTAAATGACTTCCCCAAAGATCATACAAACAATATGTGGCAGAGCTGAGAATTGAACCTATGAATCAAAATAAGACTCTTTTCATTGAATCACTGTATCCCATGATTTTCGATACAAGTTGAAGTTTTGTAAGAAATTATTATAATTTGCCTAGAAGCAGTGTGCTACAGTGGGAAAGAAGCATAGATTTGGAATGAGAGGACCTAAGTTTGAATTCCCGTTTTCTCACTTATGACCTTTGCGATCTTGGGCAAGTCACAATTTCTCTGGAATTCATTTTTCTCCTCAGTATAGCAGTGGACGAGATGACTTTTTTTTCAGATTTTTTCTAGCTCTTGGTCTATGACTCCATGACTTTTCATTTTCCAATTTTTGGCCCTGACAACTTGTATGAATAGATCAGATTGGAACTATTGCAATTGTTTAGTATCCTCTTTAGTCATTTTTTTGATCCCTGATTTTTAAAAGTTTGTTGGAAAGTGTTATTTTATCTTGTTTTATTTGAGATTTTCTCTCTTCTTTCCTTTATTTTTTGCTTTGTTTTGTAGTATGGTTAATCTGGAAATATATTTGGTATGATTTCATATGTATAACTGATATATTGTTTTTCTTCTCGCTAGTTGAGGGAAGGATGGGAAGGAAGGAAAGAATTGGGAACTCAAAATTTAAAAAGAAAAAACAAAAGAATATAAAATAAATAGTAACAATTTTTTAAAAGCAATTTGGAACTATACTCAAAAAGATATTAAACTATGTATATCTTTGGATCCACTGATGCCATTGTTAAGTCTAAAGCTCAAAGAGGTCAAAGAAAAAAGAAAAAGTTCCATATGTTTGTAGCAGCTCTTTTTGTGATATTAAAGAACTGGAAACTGAAGGGATATCTAGTAGCTAAACAAATCATATTATCTGAATGTGATCAAATACCATTGTTCTATAAGAAACCATGAAAAGGATAGTTCCAGAACCTGGGAAGACAATATGAACTGATGCAAAGTGAAGTGAGAGGAAAAAAATACAACAACAAACAATAACATTGTAAAGATAAACAACTCTGAAAGATAGAATGCTTTTCAACACAATGACTAACCACAATTTCAGAGGACTTAAGATGCCATCTATATTGTGATAGAAAGGACTCAGAGTACAAAATTAAGTGGACAGATGGACAGACAGACAGACAGAGAGAAACAGATGGATGGATGGATGGATGGATGGATAGATACATACATACATACATACATACATACATACATACATACATACATAGAACTAAATAAACTAAAATTGTGGATACAGATAGATTTTTGGACATGGCTGATATGGGAATTTGTTTTGTTTCACTATAATTTTATAATGCGTTTTGTTTTTATTTCTCTCACTGAGGGAGGGGAAGGTTGGAGGGAGAGAATTCAGAGCTGTAAATAAAATAAAATTGAATTTTTTAAAAAGAATTAAACTTTGTGTTCAAAAAGCTTGAATTCTTCCTGTGGACACTCACTACCTGGTCAAATGGCAATGAAGATTACTCTCTGTTGCCTCTTGACCATGAAAGCTGAGCTTAAAGGTGAAAAGGCCTTTGCTGGTTCTGGAAGAGTTTGCAATCAGCACTGAGATTCCGAGGGACCTTAGAAGACAATTTAACTTTTCTTTTTACTTAAGAATGATTTTAACCTTTGCTCGAACTAGAAGATAATCTGACTATACATAGACATTTGATACTCCTGTGACTCACATCAATTTCCAGTTGTTTCCACTCTAAAATCCTGCAAATTTCTTTTTTTAGTTCGTTTTCATATTTAGCACTTACCAACTTTTTTTTCTGTTTGTACAGAAACTTTTTAATTTAACATAATCAAAATTATTCATTTTCTATTTTGTAGTGTTCCCTAGTTCCTTCTTGGTCTTAAATTCCTTCCTTTCCCATAGACCTGACAGATAAACTATTCTATGTTTACCTAACTTGTTTATGATTTTCCTCTTTATATTTAAGTCATTCACCCATTTTGAGTTAATATTGGTATAGGATGTAAGATGTTGACCTAAACCTAATTTCTCCCATACTATTTTTCAATTTTCCCAGCAGTTTTTGTCAAATAGTGGGGTTCTTGTCCCAAAAGCTGGGATCTTTGGGTTTATCGAACATTAGCTTACTACTGCCAACTTTTTTTCTGGAAGAAAAAATTCATTATGTATAGGAATGAAGCTTCTGAGGCATTTTTGGTCTCTTTTGTTTCTCAAACCTGAGCCATATTTTCATCATCATTCAAGCTTGACATGGTTTGAAGGACTTTGTCAGGTTTGAAAAATCACTAAATTAATCAGGAACCAGATGATTTCCTAAAGAACCAGAAAGATCTTCATGAACTAATGCAGAGTGAAATGAGCAGAACCAGGAGAACATTAAATACAGTAACTGATACACTGTGGTACAATCAAATGTAATGGACTTAGCTACTATTAGCAATGCAATGATCCAGGACAGTTCTGAAAAGAACACTATCCACATCCAGAGGAAGAACTGTGGAAGTAGAAATGCAGAAGAAAACATATGATTTATCATTTGTTTTATATGAGTATGTGATTTATGGTTTTGGTTTTAAAATATTTTTCTATTACAAAAATGAACAATATGGAAATAGGTTTTGAATGATAATGCATGTAAAACCCAGTTGAATTGCTTGACAGCTCCAGGAAGGGGGAGGGAAAAGGGGATGGAGACCACATGAATCATGTAACCATGGAAAACTTATGTGTAAATTTGTTACTGGAATAAAATAAAGAAAAAAAAATTTTTTAATGTGTTGGTTGATGGACAAAAATCTCACATTTAGTACTCTCTTGTTCCTTTCCTGAAACTGTGGAAGCAAAAATGTTTATACTGGTTTATAATGGTTCAAGAATTCATGACCTACTTGATCAATGACACATGTAAAACCCAGTGGAACTGCTTGTTAGCTACAGGAGTGGGGTGGGACGAGGGGAGGGAAAAACATGATTCATTTAACCATGGAAAAATAGTCTCAATCAATTAATTAAATAAAATTAAAAAATAAAAAGCATTCATGACCTAGTGGCCAACCTAGCTAGGTTGGTGCTTAGAAAACATTTGACTCTGTTAATAGTGTAATACTGAAATCCTTTCCAATATGGTAGAGACTTTGAGTGCTGAGGTTCCACTTGTAGAACATATGAGAACCCAGGATCACCTGAATACCACAATGCAGCATTACTGTAGAATCTTTCCAAAGCCTTATTAAAATGTGGTGCCTCAAACAACACTCTAGACACAGTCCAATGTGAATCTTGAAATTTCTCAGACTTGTGAATGTTAAAAAATTCCCCATTGGGGAATTCTTCATTGGAACAATTCCCTATTGGGACCATTCCCCATTTGGACAGTAAGAACTCTACTTAGATCAAAATTGTGAAGACCTCTACTCCACCCGTACTTAAGCCTGCTTTAGGGGAGAAAACTCCTTGCTGAATAATGAAAAATACTTAAACCCATACTTAAGCCATGCCTAGTTTTAGAATTAATACAAAGGGGTGCTAAGTACCTATAAAGGTCAGGCAACTTGTAAACTTACATGGGACAAAGAGGTGAGAAACTTACTCAGAGATTCTAGCCTACTAGGGTGTGGATTACTAAAAGGATTAGTCTACTCAGG